>NW_026971799.1:0-48362 GCF_026151205.1 Bolinopsis microptera | reverse complement strand
TCACTACGTGATACAACTTGTATCCACGGGAGGCGAGCGGACAGGAATTGAAAGATAAAATAGAGATAAGAATGAAATACATATATAGATAGATAAAGCACAGGAGGACTAAAGTGCAAAGAAACTGCTGCCTAACTGCTTTGTAGGTTTACAACCTACCAGGACGCGCGCCGAGTTGGACTGTTCCAATATATGGAACAGATATTTTACGAGTATCACCCGTTAAATAACTGCTGCTTACTGGGCGGCGCTCAGACTGTCATTCCGCAGAATCTTTTATATCAAAATATTTATTATGTTTATTAACATAATAGCCTGGGGTCCCCAGGTAAACTGCTGCTCACTGCTGCTAACTGCTGCTCACTGCTGATATGGGTTCGCGCAGCAGTTAGCTAGCAGCAATTAGTACCAGTGAACAGCAGTGAGCAGTAGTTAGTTAGCAGCAGTGAGCATGAGCAGCAGTGAGCAGCAGTGAGCAGCAGTGAGCAGCAGTGAGCAACAGTGAGCAGCAGTTTCGTTGCACTATAGTGCTCCTGTGAAAGATAGCGATTAGAAAATTAAATAGAGATTTTACAGCAATTTTACAAAAATGACACACATGGGCCACCTAATGATATACATGATAAACCTGGTAGCGCATGTGTATCAAAAAATTTTTTGACACACATACGCTACCTAGGAAGCGCATGTGTATCATTATTTTTTTTGACACACATGCGCTTCCATAGTCGTTCAGAACTAGCTAGAGAACGGGTTGAAAAAGTCACGTGACAGTCGAGTGTAGAGTGATTAATCATCATCCCCTAGGTGCCATATTTGATGGTGCGCGGCTTTTGGAGCAAAAGTAGCTGTAAAAGTCGCGTAATTTGACCAAATTTGACCAAATTCGTTGATTTTTGTCGTATTATTTGGATATATCTTCAGTTCCTTGAATGAGATCATTCTGAAAATTGGCGACGACCTTCCAATAGGGCTTTCACAACTGTCCGAAAAATTTGGTGGATATCGGAGTTGATATAGTTAAGTGATCAAAATGGGGCAAAATACGCTGCTTATAGCTGTAACATAATGTCTGATGGTTGGATATGCTTCAAACTTTTCGGACACCTTTCTTGCAAGTCTATCTAATCAGTAAGCTTACCAATTTTTGTTGCAATCGGAGGTCGGGAAGGATACTTAATATTTATTTGTTTAAAGAAAATTGTGCTGGCCGAAATTAGCGCTAAAAAACCATCCTACAGTCGGCACGCGCGGCTCACTGTCGATGGCGCACTACCTAGTATTAGTAGAACCCCAATAATGAATAAACCGCGCCCAAATTTACCGCATACCCCGATTTACCGCGCGTTCATTTCCTTCCCCCAGATAGGGCTTAGCATACACATTGTAAACAAACAACCCAGATAACCTTACTAATTTAATAAAACAAATATTAATAAAACAAAAGTGTATGTAAATGTCCTTACAGGCATTTTGATTTTTATTTACATACACTTTTGACCTTTTTAGGCGTACGCGTATTTTTTTATCGCAGAATCGATTAAAGGTTTTTGAAATAATAAAATTAAGCTTCCCCGGGTTAAATCGCAAAAAACTGATTTATGGGCCATATTCATAAATATAATGGGCCAAAAAACTATGTTTTTAAACTTTTGAGAAAGTTAGTTTTGTTGGCATATGAGCAAAATTTGCATAAAGATAGCTCAAATACAGTTGCACATGATGGCATTAAAATTAAATTATTATTCCAGGATTTCCCCAGGTAAAAATCTTTTGCTTAAATTTGGAATAATTTTTCTTGTATTAAATCAATTCAAAAATAGTCGTATCGTGTTTGCTTAAATTTGTCCTTTCCGAGAAGTACCCATTTGAAATATTTCATCGAAGTTTCAATACTTTCACTCCGCGAGCGTTTTTGCCAACTTTTCGACGCGCAGCGTTCGAAGTTCGCAGCTTTAATTTTGCATATTTTTGTCCCCTGATTGGCTAAATTGTATTACGTGAAGCTTGCATTCTTGTTATACCAAATCGTCACGCGAAAATTTTGTTAATCACGCTGAGCTTATAATTATATGTTGTCTCTGCTTTGAGGAGACTTCAAAATAGACAGCTGTTTCCTTGTTATGCTTTGTTTATTGTCAGCATTCTTTTTGTCGTTTGTATCTTGGGGCTTGTTAATTATAAAGTGCAAAATTTATTCATTTTCCACGTGAAAAAATTGAGTTGTCCTGACCATAACAGGTACAGATTATCGTTGCGACTTCTAGAAGATACTTGCTAATTATTATACGCTCTAACAACATAACCGCTCTCTAGTCTCTAATCGCACCTGATAATGGGCTACCATGAGTCGTACGCAAAAACCCCTGTCGGCAAGAAATGGAGTTACACCAGCTCCTACCACTACGATCTCACTCCGACAGAGAAACTACTGAAATACTCCAACTTTATCTTCGCTTTCGCCATTATCGTACATAATACTCCTTTATAATACTCCTTTATTATCGTTCGTAACTTTTTAACAGGGGCTCAATTGTTAAGAATTATAGTTTTTGTTTCCAATCGTATCTCACGAACATTTTTTATTGCAATTATTCTCGCTTTATATATAATAAGATGTCAGCGTTTCCTTATTTTGCAGTTGTTTGGCATCTCATTGGGAGTAGTAGCAGTATACATCGAGGAGGAAAGTTTGAATTTCATTCTGTTTATCGGAAACAAGAATTTGACAGGTCTGAAGCTGCTGATGGGGGCTGGAGCGGTTCTGGTTATATTGGGAGCTCTGGGATTACTGACAACCATTAGACTCAATAGAAAGCTTATGCTCTTTGTTAGTTCGGCGGTCGCGCGCTACTGCAAGTCGCGCGCTACTGCAAGTCCATGTGCACAGTTTATTATTGTCATTGAACCGAAAAGTTCGTCTTATAAAGTTATAAGTTATAAATTGATTTTCTGATTACACTGTTAAGTAAAGTGCTAACATTGTGGTTATTTTCAGTACGTTTCTATGACATTTGTATCAGTTATAGTTCAAGGAGCAGGAGTTGGAATTGCAGTTGAGCAGATTAGCACAGTTAGTTATTTTATAAGTAAAGTTATGCGAGACAAATATAGCAGTTGAGCAGATTAGTACAGTTAGTTACTTTATAAGTAAAGTTATGCGAGACAAATATTGCAGTTAAGCAGATTAGCACAGTTAGTTATTTTATAAGTAAAGTTATGCCAGAGAAATATTTTCACAAAGTCACAAGTATTTTTCGTAAAAATGCGACCAAATTTGTTTACCAACTTACTGCTTGATTAAATAGCATATATTCTGCTTCCAAGCCAAACAAATTAACTATATTTGAATTGAATCATTGCTTTCCTCGCTCCCCAAAATATTATTCACAGTTAAAAGACGGGGTCAACAGAACATTTTATGAGATGGTAGAGAATTACGCAGATTACAACTTTGAAGAAAACTCGACAGCTCCAATAGACTACATGCAGTCTACTGTAAGCGTAACACGTCTTATTGAGAACAATAACTATTTACATTTTTATTTCACATTACTTCAGTTGCTAGGTAACGGTTAGTTCACAATGTTAGTATCCCAGACTTGAGTAATATTTGGATTCTGACCTGACAAATCTTCAGTTGGAGTGTTGTGGGCTTTATGAAGGTTACGGAGATTGGAATGCGACCTCCAAATTAGCTACTGAGTGGATCAAACTGCACGCTATTGATACTCCTGACTCGTGCTGTATAAAGGACAAGGTACCTATGTGGCATCAGAGAAGTACAGCAGGGAATATCAATATTACTTTGTCCTGGATTTTATCTAAAATTATAACGTTCTACCGTCTTCTGAAGGAACTTTATAAGAGCTGCAAAAGTTTTCACTCATTACTTAGTGTTAGTGGCAAACAATTACTGTTGCTCCTTTATAATTACAGTCAATTGATCTATAAATCAGACTCACTCATTTTTCAGATCAAGACTCGGTGTGGTTTTGGACAGGCAAGACCTTTAGAAAACTCGAAAGACAGAATAGTATATAAGACGGTGAGATATAGATTTCAGAGTCAATTTCATATTCTGAATTAAAGTTAGTTACTCGAATACTCATACTTCATAGTCTTACTCTCAACACTTCAATAATATTACTTACTCATAAGTCATAATACTTAAGTAAATAATATGATTTATTTAAGTAAATAATATGATTTAGTAAATGTAAACATAGTGATGTTTGCAGGGCTGTGCTGACAAGTTTTACAGCTGGATTGACGGTAAAGTGAGCAGTGTGACAGTTATTGCTATAGCTAACATTGTCTGCCAGCTGACGAGCGCTACTTTCCTCTTCCTGCTCCGACAAAGTATGCAGGTCATCACTTTTTAAAGTATTTAATGAACACAGACAATTTTGTAAAGGAGCAACAGTTTGCAAAGGTTCTGTCCAAATGGTTTTAATTATTTCTCTGAGAAAAATGGAAGATGAGTTTAAAGTTTTTTTGTTAAATGAGCTCATTATATATATCATTCGGAGGATTATGATTATTATATTTTATAAAGGAGCAACATGCTATTATGATTACATTAGTGTAAAGACAGCTGTCTTTTAACGATAATTTGCCACAAATAACTTTTGGGGGAGCCTGGAGCAGCCAAAATAAATGCCTTAATTTTACAGCTTCAGGGGCAATTTAAACTAAATAGTCGATAAACGTAACTTTCAAACATGATTGGTATATTTTATAAAGGAGCAATATGTCATAACGCTACAATTAATTATTCTATTTGGCACTGATGATTGGTATATTTGTATCATTATCACGAAACGAATGGTTTTCCACCAATTTCGATGGTTTCTGCTTATCACTTAGTCAATTGTTATTATAATAGAGAGGCTAGATCAAATCAACTCGTTAGCAGCATAAAAATAATAATTTTGTAAATTTGTGATTTCGTAGAGCTCTTTTATCCTTTTGGTTTGGTCTACACTTCGTGGTGGAATGTTCCCGTAAGTCTGTGAGTATTTCTTCAATATTATATTTTATAAAGGAGCAACAATGTCATACAACATGTTTCTTAGTCTTCAAATTTCCAGCCCTGACGAATATTCGGCAAAATCCAGATTAAATTTCAACCAATATTACAATTAGATAGGAGTAAGTGAATTTTTACAGCTGGTTAATAATAGTAGAGGTGCTGTTACTACATGTTACTACTACTTAGTGCTACTACTACATGTTACTACTACTTAGTGCTGCTACTACATGTTACTACTACTTAGTGCTGCTACTACATGTTACTACTACTTAGTGCTGCTACTACTTGTTACTACTACTTAGTGCTACTACATGTTACTACTACTTAGTGCTACTACATGTTACTACTACTTAGTGCTGCTACTGCATGTTACTACTACTTAGTGCTGCTACTACATGTTACTACTACTTAGTGCTGCTACTACATGTTACTACTACTTAGTGCTGCTACTACATGTTACTACTACTTAGAGCTGCTACTACATGTTACTACTACTTAGTGCTACTACTGCATGTTACTACTACTTAGTGCTGCTACTACATGTTACTACTACTTAGTGCTGCTACTACTTGTTACTACTACTTAGTGCTACTACATGTTACTACTACTTAGTGCTACTACATGTTACTACTACTTAGTGCTGCTACTGCATGTTACTACTACTTAGTGCTGCTACTACATGTTACTACTACTTAGTGCTGCTACTACATGTTACTACTACTTAGTGCTGCTACTACATGTTACTACTACTTAGTGCTGCTACTACATTTTACTTCTACTTAGTGCTGCTACTACATGTTACTACTACTTAGTGCTACTACTGCATGTTACTACTACTTAGTGCTGCTACTACATGATACTACTACTTAGTGCTGCTACTACATGTTACTACTACTTAGTGCTACTACATGTTACTACTACTCAGTGCTACTGCATGTTACTACTACTTAGTGCTGCTACTACATGTTACTACTACTTAGTGCTGCTACTACATGTTACTACTACTTAGTGCTGCTACTACATGTTACTACTACTTAGTGCTACTACATGTTACTACTACTCAGTGCTACTGCATGTTACTACTACTTAGTGCTGCTATTACATGTTACTACTACTTAGTGCTGCTACTACATGTTACTACTACTTAGTGCTGCTACTACATGTTACTACTACTTAGTGCTGCTATTACATGTTACTACTACTTAGTGCTGCTACTACATGTTACTACTACTTAGTGCTGCTACTACATGTTACTACTACTTAGTGCTGCTACTACATGTTACTACTACTTAGTGCTACTACTACATGTTACTACTACTTAGTGCTACTACATGTTACTATTACCTAGTGCTGCTACTACATGTTACTACTACTTAGTGCTGCTACTACATGTTACTACTACTTAGTGCTACTACTACATGTTACTACTACTTAGTGCTGCTACTACATGTTACTACTACTTAGTGCTACTACTACATGTTACTACTACTTAGTGCTACTACTACATGTTACTACTACTTAGTGCTGCTACTACATGTTACTACTACTTAGTGCTGCTACATGTTACTACTACTTAGTGCTACTACTACATGTTACTACTACTTAGTGCTGCTACTACATGTTACTACTACTTAGTGCTGCTACTACATGTTACTACTACTTAGTGCTGCTACTACATGTTACTACTACTTAGTGCTGCTACTACATGTTACTACTACTTAGTGCTACTACATGTTACTACTACTTAGTGCTACTGCTACATGTTACTACTACTTAGTACTACTACATGTTACTACTACTTAGTGCTACTGCATGTTACTACTACTTAGTGCTGCTACTACATGTTACTACTACTTAGTGCTGCTACTACATGTTACTACTACTTAGTGCTACTACTTGTTACTACTACTTAGTGCTACTACTTGTTACTACTACTTAGTGCTACTACTACATGTTACTATTACCTAGTGCTGCTACTACATGTTACTACTACTTAGTGCTGCTACTACATGTTACTACTACATGTTACTACTACATGTTACTACTACTTAGTGCTACTACTACATGTTACTACTACTTAGTGCTGCTACTACATGTTACTACTACTTAGTGCTGCTACTACTTGTTACTACTACTTAGTGCTACTACTACATGTTACTTCTACTTAGTGCTACTACTACATGTTACTACTACTTAGTGCTACTACTACTACATGTTACTACTACTTAGTGCTGCTACTACATGTTACTACTACTTAGTGCTACTGCTACTTGTTACTACTACTTAGTGCTACTACATGTTACTACTACTTAGTGCTACTACTACATGTTACTACTACTTAGTGCTACTACTACATGTTACTACTACTTAGTGCTGCTACTACATGTTATTACTACTTAGTGCTGCTACTACATGTTACTACTACTTAGTGCTGCTACTACATGTTACTACTACTTAGTGCTGCTACTACATGTTACTACTACTTAGTGCTACTACTACATGTTACTACTACTTAGTGCTGCTACTACATGTTACTACTACCTAGTGTTGCTACTACATGTTACTACTACTTAGTGCTACTACTACATGTTACTACTACTTAGTGCTGCTACTACATGTTACTACTACTTAGTGCTACTACTACTACATGTTACTACTACTTAGTGCTGCTACTACATGTTACTACTACTTAGTGCTACTGCTACTTGTTACTACTACTTAGTGCTACTACATGTTACTACTACTTAGTGCTACTGCTACATGTTACTACTACTTAGTGCTACTACTACATGTTACTACTACTTAGTGCTGCTACTACTTGTTACTACTACTTAGTGCTACTACATGTTACTACTACTTAGTGCTGCTACTACATGTTACTACTACTTAGTGCTGCTACTTTTTTTTTTTTTTTTTTTTTTTTAAGAGAGGCTGGGCCAAGATAGCCCACGAGAGGATAGCATTGAGATGCTCTGCCTACCTCTGGGGTGTGGCAACCTTGGGGAAGGTTGCCGGTGAAATCAGAGTGATTGGTGGAGGATGGTGTTATTTTGAATAAATCCACAAAATTAAATTGGAGAAATTGTAAAAATGCGGGTTGTGAGGTTGCACGACACCCTCCACTCACATTTTTACCATTATGAATTCTAACATGTAGTTTAAATACCGCTTGGAAGGAATACCAATATTTTAATGACTTTTTAAATCAATGTTTTCCGTGAGTACGCGAAAATGAAAGAATTGGGACGTGTAGGCATTTCCTGATATTTCTAAGCACTAAAGTAAGTGTAACATAAAGTAAATAGTGTAGGTTTCCAGTGAGACAGTACTACATTACCACAGTACCGCAGTCCTACATCACTTATCTGTTCATAATCTCTTGCACCCGATTAAACGCCTATAAGCTACGTCAACCTAATATATATATAACCATAATATAACTAATATAATGTTTACAACAAGTGTGAGATGGCAGTATTGCAAGGTTTATTTGTTTGTTTATTTGTGAGGTGATAACAAGACAGTCATTTTAATTGTAGTGATAAGGACTTAACTGCTCAAGTGAAGACGCCAAAAACACTTTAAACAGTAATTTCCACCCAATTTACGAGGATTACCAAATTAGCAAGTCATTTTAAATCAATCATCCTGGAGAGGTGATTTTACTGAAGCTGTCTAGATACCTCAATATTTACTCGCTCTGTTCCGTACAGATCTGAGATTTCCATTTCCATTTTATAGTTTTCCTTCGTATAATATTTCTGTGTTATACAGTTCTTCATACTATATACATAATACTCCTTTATAATAATACTTTACATAATAGTCATACTACAGTATCATACTCAGCTCACATTATACGATCAGTGTTAGTTTACGCAGAAGTTGCTAGAGAACAATGACTTTAAAGCCATGTGTAAATATAACCATGTGGCACATTCTCACTGCTCTTCCTTGCTCCTTACTCTAATTTTATCTGAGAGCAGTTTTTAAATTCAGTTTTTTCTTTGGGAACTTTTCTTTGTATTGTTGCCTTTCAGGTGGAACACTATACTTAAACTTTTAGCGGTATTAGTTTACAAACTCAGGTAATCGTCGTCAAATTAACGCGACATTCAGCTGTTCAACTGTTCGGAACCATGGTGAGCCAATTACTGTAGCTATAGTTCATGGCACTTTCTAATATCTCACTGTTTTGGTATCTCTTGTGAAGGTTTTATTTTATGACTCGATTACTGAGCAAGCTGAATGACACAGCCTCTTGAGGATAACGCTTCTTTCTATCTGCAGATCACCTGCTTTGTAAATAAGTGAATAGGAAGCGTTAAACTGGAGAGGTGGACTCATGCTGCCTAGTAACCTACTAACCACTGTAACCTAGCAACCAACTAGGTGGACTGCTGCCTAGTAACCTAGTAACCACTGTAACTTAGTAACCAACTAGGTGGACTGCTGCCTAGTAACCTAGTAACCACTGTAACCTAGCAACCAACTAGGTGGACTGCTGCCTAGTAACCTACTAACCACTGTAACCTAGTAACCAACTAGGTGGACTGCTGCCTAGTAACCTACTAACCACTGTAACCTAGTAACCAACTAGGTGGACTGCTGCCTAGTAACCTAGTAACCACTGTAACCTAGTAACCAACTAGGTGGACTGCTGCCTAGTAACCTAGTAACCACTGTAACCTAGTAACCAACTAGGTGGACTGCTGCCTAGTAACCTAGTAACCACTGTAACTTAGTAACCAACTAGGTGGACTGCTGCCTAGTAACCTAGTAACCACTGTAACCTAGTAACCAACTAGGTGGACTGCTGCCTAGTGCTTCGTCAATTTAAGGGGATGGGGTAGTTTAAAGGGGGGGGGGGGGGGGGGGGGTAGTTTAAGGGGGGTTATGTACCAGTAGTTTAAGGGGGGGGGGTAGTAGTTTAAGGGGGTAGTTTAAGGGGGTAGTTTAAGGGGGGGGGGGGGGGGGGTAGTTTAAGGGGGGGGGGGGGGGGGGTAGTTTAAGGGGGGGGGTTATGTACCAGTAGTTTAAGGGGGGGTAGTTTAAGGGGGGGGGGGGTAGTTTAAGGGGGTAGTTTAAGGGGGCAGTTTAAGGGGGGGTAGTTTAAGGGGGGGTAGTTTAAAGGGGGGGGGGGGGGGTAGTTTAAAGGGGGGGGGGTAGTTTAAGGGGGGGTTATATACCAGTAGTTTGAGGGGGGGGGGGGGGTAGTTTAAAGGGGGGGGGGGGGTAGTTTAAGGTGGGGTTATGTACCAGTAATTTAAGGGGGGGTAGTTTAAGGGGGGGGGGGGGGTAGTTTAGGGGGGGTTATGTACCAATAGTTTAAGGGGGGGGTAGTTTAAGGGGGGGGTAGTTTAAGGGGGTAGTTTAAGGGGGGGGGTAGTTTAAGGGGGGGTAGTTTAAGGGGGGGTTATGTACCAGTAGTTTAAGGGGGGGGTAGTTTAAGGGGGGGTAGTTTACGGGGGTAGTTTAAGGGGGTAGTTTATAAGTTTAAGAAGGGGGGGGGGGTAGTTTAAGGGGGGGTAGTTTAAAGGGGGGTAGTTTAAAGGGGGGGGGTAGTTTAAGGGGGGGTGGGGTAGTTTAAGGGGGGGGTAGTTTAAGGGGGGGTAGTTTAAAGGGGGGGGGGGGGGGGGTAGTTTAAGGGGGGGTTATATACTTTAAAGGGGGGGGGGGGGGGGTAGTTTAACACCTGTAATTGTACCTGTGGACGTTGTTAGGTTTGACTTGTGTAACCCTAATGAGTTGTTGTATCGTACACTGTTGATTTGTTTACACAATACACATGTCAATTATAGATGCATTGGTTAGATGCATTGGTTAGATGCACTGGTTAGATGCACTAGTTAGATGCACTGGTTAGATGCACTGGTTAGATGCACTGGTTAGATGCACTGGTTAGATGCACTGGTTAGATGCACTGGTTAGATGCACTGGTTAGATGCACTGGTTAGATGCACTGGTTAGATGCACTGGTTAGATGCACTGATTAGATGCGCTGGTTAAATGCACTGGTTAGATGCACTCAGCACTGGTTAGATGCAGACTAGGTAGAGTGTGGTACTCTACCTTCAGTTTAACGCTAAGTTCATGTTATAGACGTAGTAGTACTGTACTAGTATAATGATAACATAATATTTCTGCGTTGCACCAGTTAGGGCGTAGTTTTAGGAGCACGACTAATTGCGATATTCTGTGTTAAAATAGAGCAGACAGAAGAGTAATGGTCTGTAACGTTACAACTTTACAACATGTTAGTAACATCGTCAGCTGGACTCTTTCACTAGAGTCTTTGTAACTTATAATAACTAACTCGTCAGCTGGACTCTTTCGTTCTCGGTCTGGATTTGTCAGTTTCCTGTTGTTTCCCCGTTACCTGTCTGATCTACGTTTTCTTACAGCTGACTAGTAAGCATGCAGATTACAGCTTCTACATTGATTAACCAGTTAGGGAGGTGTAAACTGTAAGCTATTAAGCTGATCAGCTACTACATTGTCTTCTGTATACAGCTGAGTAACCCGTTAATGAGGCGATCAGCTACTGAATATCTCACAAGCTGACTTATAGCTTTAATCTTTATAGATCCTGCAGATTATATATTATATAATATATATTATAGATTACTTTGTGCGGCGTGTCAGTTTTATAGATCCTGCAGCTCATTTTCTATGAATAACTCATCCGCGAGGATCCACCTGATAGCCTGTTTTTATCATTATGAAAATTTGTGGGCAGTAATCCTTCTCGGAACCACGGAAGTGTTAAAAAATGCTATTTTTTAAAGGAAAACAAACAAAAAATATGTTTGAGAGATTATCGACCTGTGATCTACAGTGCTGTTTGATATCCCTGGATCGCCACTATAACACTTTTACACCTTAATATGAGAAGAAATATAATATCCTAAAATACTTGAAAAGGTTCAGCTATCCTCTGAAAACGTTTAGTTTTGTTCGTCGTCTAGACAACATTTCAAACACGTGAGCTTCTTTTCGTGGAATCTAAAATTGAAATTGTCTCCGTAACTTTGATCGTCCATGTTTGAATATCAACGGCCATTGTAAAAATATCTGATTCATAAAAACGACGATCAGTGGATATTCGCTTAATGATAACGTCATTAAAATATTATACTTGACTTTTACAATAGTAGATTATTGCCTAAAACATCAAAATACTCCATCATAATGTAATACACTCGCGCCGCGCATACACTGACTGCAGGTTATACATCACATCTATACATATTACATGTACAAAATATGTATAGAAGGAGTAGGTGCTGCAGTTATACAGACTAGAGGAGTTGTTCTGTTTTCATTTCATTTCTCTTTACACAGTTATACAGACTAGAGGAGTTGTTCTGTTTTCATTCCATTTCTCTTTATACAGTTATACAGACTAGAGGAGTTGTTCAGTTTTCATTCCATTTCTCTTTATACAGTTATACAGACTAGAGGAGTTGTTCTGTTTTCATTTCATTTCTCTTTACACAGTTATACAGACTAGAGGAGTTGTTCTGTTTTCATTTAATTTCTCTTAATACAGTTATACAGACTAGAGGAGTTGTTCTGTTTTCATTTCATTTCTCTTTACACAGTTATACAGACTAGAGGAGTTGTTCTGTGTTCATTTCATTTCTCTTTACACAGTTATACAGACTAGAGGAGTTGTTCTGTTTTCATTTCATTTCTCTTTACACAGTTATACAGACTAGAGGAGTTGTTCTGTTTTCATTTCATTTCTCTTTACACAGTTATACAGACTAGAGGAGTAGTTCTGTTTTCATTTCATTTCTCTTAATACAGTTATAGAGACTAGAGGAGTTGTTCTGTTTTCATTCCATTTCTCTTAATACAGTTATACAGACTAGAGGAGTTGTTCTGTTTTCATTCCATTTCTCTTACACAGTTATACAGACTAGAGGAGTTGTTCTGTTTTCATTCCATTTCTCTTAATACAGTTATACAGACTAGAGGAGTTGTTCTGTTTTCATTTCATTTCTCTTAATACAGTTATACAGACTAGAGGAGTTGTTCTGTTTTCATTTCATTTCTCTTTATACAGTTATACAGACTAGAGGAGTTGTTCTGTTTTCATTTCATTTCTCTTTATACAGTTATACAGACAAGAGGAGTTGTTCTGTTTTCATTTCATTTCTCTTTACACAGTTATACAGACAAGAGGAGTTGTTCTGTTTTCATTTCATTTCTCTTTATACAGTTATACAGACTAGAGGAGTTGTTCTGTTTTCATTTCATTTCTCTTAATACAGTTATACAGACTAGAGGAGTTGTTCTGTTTTCATTTCATTTCTCTTTATACAGTTATACAGACAAGAGGAGTTGTTCTGTTTTCATTTCATTTCTCTTTATACAGTTATACAGACTAGAGGAGTAGTTCTGTTTTCATTTCATTTCTCTTAATACAGTTATACAGACTAGAGGAGTTGTTCTGTTTTCATTTCATTTCTCTTTATACAGTTATACAGACAAGAGGAGTTGTTCTGTTTTCATTTCATTTCTCTTTATACAGTTATACAGACTAGAGGAGTTGTTCTGTTTTCATTTCATTTCTCTTAATACAGTTATACAGACTAGAGGAGTTGTTCTGTTTTCATTTCATTTCTCTTAATACAGTTATACAGACAAGAGGAGTTGTTCTGTTTTCATTTCATTTCTCTTAATACAGTTATACAGACAAGAGGAGTTGTTCTGTTTTCATTTCATTTCTCTTAATAAAGTTATACAGACTAGAGGAGTTGTTCTGTTTTCATTTCATTTCTCGTAATACAGTTATACAGACAAGAGCAGTTGTTCTGTTTTCATTTCATTTCTCTTAATACAGTTATACAGACAAAAGGAGTTGTTCTGTTTTCATTTCATTTCTCTTTATACAGTTATACAGACAAGAGGAGTTGTTCTGTTTTCATTTCATTTCTCTTAATAAAGTTATACAGACAAGAGGAGTTGTTCTGTTTTCATTTCATTTCTCTTAATAAAGTTATACAGACTAGAGGAGTTGTTCTGTTTTCATTTCATTTCTCTTAATAAAGTTATACAGACTAGAGGAGTTGTTCTGTTTTCATTTCATTTCTCTTTACACAGTTATACAGACTAGAGGAGTTGTTCTGTTTTCATTTCATTTCTCTTTACACAGTTATACAGACTAGAGGAGTTGTTCTGTTTTCATTTCATTTCTCTTTACACAGTTATACAGACTAGAGGAGTTGTTCTGTTTTCATTTCATTTCTCTTAATACAGTTATACAGACAAGAGGAGTTGTTCTGTTTTCATTTCATTTCTCTTAATACAGTTATACAGACAAGAGGAGTTGTTCTGTTTTCATTTCATTTCTCTTTATACAGTTATACAGACTAGAGGAGTTGTTCTGTTTTCATTTTATTTCTCTTTACACAGTTATACAGACTAGAGGAGTTGTTCTGTTTTCATTTCATTTCTCTTAATACAGTTAGACAGACAAGAGGAGTTGTTCTGTTTTCATTCCATTTCTCTTAATACAGTTATACAGACTAGAGGAGTTGTTCTGTTTTCATTTCATTTCTCTTTATACAGTTATACAGACTAGAGGAGTTGTTCTGTTTTCATTTCATTTCTCTTAATACAGTTATACAGACAAGAGGAGTTGTTCTGTTTTCATTTCATTTCTCTTTATACAGTTATACAAACAAGAGGAGTTGTTCTGTTTTCATTTCATTTCTCTTTACACAGTTATACAGACTAGAGGAGTTGTTCTGTTTTCATTTCATTTCTCTTTACACAGTTATACAGACTAGAGGAGTTGTTCTGTTTTCATTTCATTTCTCTTTACACAGTTATACAGACTAGAGGAGTTGTTCTGTTTTCATTTCATTTCTCTTAATACAGTTATACAGACTAGAGGAGTTGTTCTGTTTTCATTTCATTTCTCTTAATACAGTTATACAGACAAGAGGAGTTGTTCTGTTTTCATTTCATTTCTCTTAATAAAGTTATACAGACAAGAGGAGTTGTTCTGTTTTCATTTCATTTCTCTTAATACAGTTATACAGACTAGAGGAGTTGTTCTGTTTTCATTTCATTTCTCTTTATACAGTTATACAGACAAGAGGAGTTGTTCTGTTTTCATTTCATTTCTCTTAATAAAGTTATACAGACTAGAGGAGTTGTTCTGTTTTCATTTCATTTATCTTTACACAGTTATACAGACTAGAGGAGTTGTTCTGTTTTCATTTCATTTCTCTTAATAAAGTTATACAGACAAGAGGAGTTGTACTGTTTTCATTTCATTTCTCTTTATACAGTTATACAGACAAGAGGAGTTGTTCTGTTTTCATTTCATTTCTCTTTACACAGTTATACAGACAAGAGGAGTTGTTCTGTTTTCATTCCATTTCTCTTTATACAGTTATACAAACTAGAGGAGTTGTTCTGTTTTCATTTCATTTCTCTTTACACAGTTATACAGACTAGAGGAGTTGTTCTGTTTTCATTTCATTTCTCTTAATACAGTTATACAGACAAGAGGAGTTGTTCTGTTTTCATTTCATTTCTCTTTACACAGTTATACAGACAAGAGGAGTTGTACTGTTTTCATTTCATTACTCTTTACACAGTTATACAGACTAGAGGAGTTGTTCTGTTTTCATTTCATTTCTCTTTACACAGTTATACAGACTAGAGGAGTTGTTCTGTTTTCATTTCATTTCTCTTTACACAGTTATACAGACTAGAGGAGTTGTTCTGTTTTCATTTCATTTCTCTTAATACAGTTATACAGACAAGAGGAGTTGTTCTGTTTTCATTTCATTTCTCTTTACACAGTTATACAGACTAGAGGAGTTGTACTGTTTTCATTTCATTTCTCTTAACACAGTTATACAGACTAGAGGAGTTGTTCTGTTTTCATTTCATTTCTCTTTACACAGTTATACAGACTAGAGGAGTTGTTCTGTTTTCATTTCATTTCTCTTAATACAGTTATACAGACAAGAGGAGTTGTTCTGTTTTCATTTCATTTCTCTTTACACAGTTATACAGACAAGAGGAGTTGTACTGTTTTCATTTCATTTCTCTTTATACAGTTATACAGACTAGAGGAGTTGTTCTGTTTTCATTTCATTTCTCTTTACACAGTTATACAGACTGGAGGAGTTGTTCTGTTTTCATTTCATTTCTCTTTACACAGTTATACAGACTAGAGGAGTTGTTCTGTTTTCATTTCATTTCTCTTAATAAAGTTATACAGACAAGAGGAGTTGTACTGTTTTCATTTCATTTCTCTTTATACAGTTATACAGACTAGAGGAGTTGTTCTGTTTTCATTTCATTTCTCTTTACACAGTTATACAGACTAGAGGAGTTGTTCTGTTTTCATTTCATTTCTCTTTACACAGTTATACAGACTAGAGGAGTTGTTCTGTTTTCATTTCATTTCTCTTTACACAGTTATACAGACTAGAGGAGTTGTTCTGTTTTCATTTCATTTCTCTTTACACAGTTATACAGACTAGAGGAGTTGTTCTGTTTTCATTTCATTTCTCTTAATACAGTTATACAGACAAGAGGAGTTGTTCTGTTTTCATTTCATTTCTCTTTACACAGTTATACAGACTAGAGGAGTTGTTCTGTTTTCATTTCATTTCTCTTTATACAGTTATACAGACTAGAGGAGTTGTTCTGTTTTCATTTCATTTCTCTTTACACAGTTATACAGACTAGAGGAGTTGTTCTGTTTTCATTTCATTTCTCTTAATACAGTTATACAGACTAGAGGAGATGTTCTGTTTTCATTTCATTTCTCTTTACACAGTTATACAGCTAGAGGAGTTTGTTCTGTTTTCATTTCACTCTCTCTTAATACAGTTATACAGACAAGAGGAGTTGTTCTGTTTTCATTTCATTTCTCTTTACACAGTTATACAGACTAGAGGAGTTGTTCTGTTTTCATTCCATTTCTCTTTATACAGTTATACAGACTAGAGGAGTTGTTCTGTTTTCATTTTCACTTCTCCTTTACCACAGTTATACAGCAAGAGGAGTTGTACTGTTTTCATTTCATTTCTCTTTACACAGTTATACAGACAAGAGGAGTTGTTCTGTTTTCATTTCACTTCTCTTAATACAGTTATACAAACAAGAGGAGTTGTTCTGTTTCCATTTCATTTCTCTTACACAGTTATACAGACAAGAGGAGTTGTTCTGTTTTCATCTCATTTCTCTTTATACAGTTATACAGACAAGAGGAGTTGTTCTGTTTCCATTTCATTTCTCTATATACAGTTATACAGACAAGAGGAGTTGTCTGTTTTCATCTCATTTCTCTTTATACAGTTATACAGACAAGAGGAGTTGTTCTGTTTTCATTTTCATTTCTCTTTACACGTTATACAGACAAGAGGAGTTGTACTGTTTTCATTTCATTTCTCTTAATACAGTTATACAGACAAGAGGAGTTTTTGGTTTTCATTTCATTTTTTTAAATACATTTTTTAAGAAAAGGGTTGTATGTTTTCTTTTTCATTTTCCTTTACACATTTTATACGGGGAAAAAGGAGTTGTTTGTTTTCTTTTTAAATTCCTTAATTACAGAAATAAGCAAGGGGGGGGGAGTTGTTTGGTTTTAAATTTCTTTTCTCTTTACACAGTTATACGATAGAGGAGTTGTTCTGTTTTAATTTCATTTCTTAATACAGTTACCCGGGAAAAGAGGGTTTTTTCTTTTTTTCATTTAATTTCTCTTTCCATTTTTTACGGGGAAAGAGGATTTTTGTTAGGTTTTCATTTAAATTTCTCTTTACACAGTTATACGGGACAAAAGGAGTTGTTTGTTTTTCTTTTATTTCTTTTAAAATAAGTTAAAAACAGATAGAGGGTTGTTCTGTTTTCATTTCTTTTCTTTTACACATTTAAATACAGACTAGAGGGGGTTGTTCTTTTTTCTTTTATTTCTCTTTACACGGGAAAAAAGGGAACTAGGGGGTTTGTTTGTTTTAAATTTCATTTTTTAAAAAGTTAAAAGGGACAAGAGGGTTGTTTTTTTTTTTTTTTTTTTTTTTTTTTTCTGTTTTTTTCTTTCCCAAATTTTTTTTCTTTTTTTTTACAAGTTACCGACTAGAGGACTTTTTTTAAGTTTTTTTCCTGTTTTTTCATTTCATTTTTTTCCTTATAAAACGGGGGTTTTTTTTTAACCTTTTTCGAAAGGGGGTTTGTTTGTTTTTTTTATTTCTTTTACAAGTTATACGACTAAGGGAGTTGTTCGTTTTCATTTCACTTTCTTAATACAGTTATACAGACAAGAGGGGTTTTTTTTTTGTTTTTTAAAATTTAAAAAATTTTTTTTTTACACCTTTTTAAAATTACAGACAAGAGGAGGTTTTTTTCAAAAGGTTTTAAAAAATTTCCTTTTTTTTCTTTTTTTAAATTAACAGTTTTTTTTTTTTACCCTTTTTGGAGGGGGGTTTGTTCGTTTTCTTTTTTTTTTAAATTTTAAAAAACTTTTTTTCTTTAAAAAGAACAAAAGGAGTTTTTTTTCTTTTTTCCCATTTTTTTCAACTTTCTTTTAAATTTAACAGTTTTTTTATAAAAATTTTTTTTCAAAAGGGAGTTGTTTTTGTTTTCATTTCATTTCTTTTTTAAAAAACAGTTAAAATTTTTTACAAAAGAAACAAGAGGAGTTGTTTTTTTTCATTTTATTTTTTTTAAACCCCGTTATACGGGAAAAGAGGAGTTGTTCTGTTTTCATTTCATTTCTCTTAATACAGTTATACAGACAAGAGGAGTTGTACTGTTTTCATTTCATTTTTCTTTACACAGTTATACAGACTAGAGGAGTTGTTCTGTTTTCATTTCATTTCTCTTAATAAAGTTTTACAGACTAGAGGGAGTTGTTCTGTTTTCATTTCATTTCTCTTTACACAGTTATACCAGACTAGAGGAGTTGTTCTGTTTTCATTTTCATTTCTCTTTACACAGTTATACAGACTAGAGGAGTTGTTCTGTTTTCATTTCTATTTCTCTTATAAAGTTATACAGACAAGAGGAGTTGTACTGTTTTTATTTCATTTCTCTTTATACATTATACAGACTAGAGGAGTTGTTCTGTTTTCATTTCATTTCTCTTTAAACAGTTATACAGACTAGAGGAGTTGTTCTGTTTTCATTTCATTTCTCTTACACAGTTATACAGACTAGAGGAGTTGTTCTGTTTTCATTTCACTTCTCTTAATACAGTTATACAGACAAGAGGAGTTGTTCTGTTTTCATTTCATTTCTCTTTACACAGTTATACAGACAAGAGGAGTTGTTCTGTTTTCATTTCATTTCTCTTAATACAGTTATACAGACAAGAGGAGTTGTTCTGTTTTCATTTCATTTCTCTTAATACAGTTATACAAACTAGAGGAGTTGTTCTGTTTTCATTTCATTTCTCTTTTATACAGTTATACAGACTAGAGGAGTTGTTCTGTTTTCATTTCATTTCTCTTAATACAGTTATACAGACTAGAGGAGTTGTTCTGTTTTCATTTCATTTCTCTTAATACAGTTATACAGACTAGAGCAGTTGTTCTGTTTTCATTTCATTTCTCTTTACACAGTTATACAGACTAGAGCAGTTGTTCTGTTTTCATTTCATTTCTCTTTACACAGTTATACAGACTAGAGAAGTTGTTCTGTTTTCATTTCATTTCTCTTTATACAGATATTCAGACTAGAGGAGTTGTTCTGTTTTCATTTCATTTCTCTTTATACAGTTATACAGACAAGAGGAGTTGTTCTGTTTTCATTCCATTTCTCTTTACACAGTTATACAGACTAGAGGAGTTGTTCTGTTTTCATTTCATTTCTCTTAATACAGTTATACAGACTAGAGGAGTTGTTCTGTTTTCATTTCATTTCTCTTAATACAGTTATACAGACTGGAGGAGTTGTTCTGTTTTCATTTCATTTCTCTTTATACAGTTATACAGACTAGAGGAGTTGTTCTGTTTTCATTTCATTTCTCTTAATACAGTTATACAGACTAGAGGAGTTGTTCTGTTTTCATTTCATTTCTCTTAATACAGTTATACAGACTGGAGGAGTTGTTCTGTTTTCATTTCATTTCTCTTAATACAGTTATACAGACTAGAGGAGTTGTTCTGTTTTCATTTCATTTCTCTTAATACAGTTATACAGACTAGAGGAGTTGTTCTGTTTTCATCTCATTTCTCTTTACACAGTTATACAGACTAGAGGAGTTGTTCTGTTTTCATTCCATTTCTCTTTATACAGTTATACTAACTAAAGAAGTTGTTCTGTTTTCATTTCATTTCTCTTTATACAGTTATACAGACTAGAGGAGTTGTTCTGTTTTCATTTCATTTCTCTTTACACAGTTATACAGACTAGAGGAGTTGTTCTGTTTTCATTTCATTTCTCTTAATACAGTTATACAGACTAGAGGAGTTGTTATGTTTTCATTTCATTTCTCTTTACACAGTTATACAGACTAGAGGAGTTGTTCTGTTTTCATTTCATTTCTCTTTACACAGTTATACAGACTAGAGGAGTTGTTCTGTTTTCATTTCATTTCTCTTAATACAGTTATACAGACTAGAGGAGTTGTTCTGTTTTCATTTCATTTCTCTTTATACAGTTATACAGACTAGAGGAGTTGTTCTGTTTTCATTTCATTTCTCTTTATACAGTTATGCAGACCGGAGGAGTTGTTCTGTTTTCATTTCATTTCTCTTAATACAGTTATACAGACTAGAGGAGTTGTTCTGTTTTCATTTCATTTCTCTTAATACAGTTATACAGACTGGAGGAGTTGTTCTGTTTTCATTTCATTTCTCTTAATACAGTTATACAGACTAGAGGAGTTGTTCTGTTTTCATTTCATTTCTCTTAATACAGTTATACAGACTAGAGGAGTTGTTCTGTTTTCATCTCATTTCTCTTTACACAGTTATACAGACTAGAGGAGTTGTTCTGTTTTCATTTCATTTCTCTTAATACAGTTATACAGACTAGAGGAGTTGTTCTGTTTTCATTTCATTTCTCTTAATACAGTTATACAGACTAAAGGAGTTGTTCTGTTTTCATTTCATTTCTCTTAATACAGTTATACAGACTAGAGGAGTTGTTCTGTTTTCATTTCATTTCTCTTTACACAGTTATACAGACTAGAGGAGTTGTTCTGTTTTCATTTCATTTCTCTTAATACAGTTAGACAGACTAGAGGAGTTGTTCTGTTTTCATTTCATTTCTCTTAATACAGTTATACAGACTAGAGGAGTTGTTCTGTTTTCATTTCATTTCATTTCTCTTTATACAGTTATACAGACTAGAGGAGTTGTTTTGTTTTCATTTCATTTCTCTTAATACAGTTATACAGACTAGAGGAGTTGTTCTGTTTTCATTTCATTTCTCTTATACAGTTATACAGACTAGAGGAGTTGTTCTGTTTTCATTTCATTTCATTTCTCTTTATACAGTTATACAGACTAGAGGAGTTGTTCTGTTTTCATTCCATTTCTCTTTATACAGTTATACTAACTAAAGAAGTTGTTCTGTTTTCATTTCATTTCTCTTTATACAGTTATACAGACTAGAGGAGTTGTTCTGTTTTCATTTCATTTCTCTTTACACAGTTATACAGACTAGAGGAGTTGTTTTGTTTTCATTTCATTTCTCTTTACACAGTTATACAAACTAGAGGAGTTGTTCTGTTTTCATTTCATTTCTCTTTACACAGTTATACAGACTAGAGGAGTTGTTCTGTTTTCATTTCATTTCTCTTTACACAGTTATACAGACTAGAGGAGTTGTTATGTTTTCATTTCATTTCTCTTTATACAGTTATACAGACTAGAGGAGTTGTTCTGTTTTCATTTCATTTCTCTTTATACAGTTATACAGACTAGAGGAGTTGTTCTGTTTTCATTCCATTTCTCTTTATACAGTTATACTAACTAAAGAAGTTGTTCTGTTTTCATTTCATTTCTCTTTATACAGTTATACAGACTAGAGGAGTTGTTCTGTTTTCATTTCATTTCTCTTTACACAGTTATACAGACTAGAGGAGTTGTTCTGTTTTCATTTCATTTCTCTTAATACAGTTATACAGACTAGAGGAGTTGTTATGTTTTCATTTCATTTCTCTTTACACAGTTATACAGACTAGAGGAGTTGTTCTGTTTTCATTTCATTTCTCTTTACACAGTTATACAGACTAGAGGAGTTGTTCTGTTTTCATTTCATTTCTCTTAATACAGTTATACAGACTAGAGGAGTTGTTCTGTTTTCATTTCATTTCTCTTTATACAGTTATACAGACTAGAGAAGTTGTTCTGTTTTCATTTCATTTCTCTTTATACAGTTATGCAGACCGGAGGAGTTGTTCTGTTTTCATTTCATTTCTCTTTACACAGTTATACAGACTAGAGGAGTTGTTCTGTTTTCATTTCATTTCTCTTTACACAGTTATACAGACTAGAGGAGTTGTTCTGTTTTCATTTCATTTCTCTTAATACAGTTATACAGACTAGAGGAGTTGTTCTGTTTTCATTTCATTTCTCTTAATACAGTTATACAGACTAAAGGAGTTGTTCTGTTTTCATTTCATTTCTCTTAATACAGTTATACAGACTAGAGGAGTTGTTCTGTTTTCATTTCATTTCTCTTTACACAGTTATACAGACTAGAGGAGTTGTTCTGTTTTCATTTCATTTCTCTTTACACAGTTATACAGACTAGAGGAGTTGTTTTGTTTTCATTTCATTTCTCTTTACACAGTTATACAAACTAGAGGAGTTGTTCTGTTTTCATTTCATTTCTCTTTACACAGTTATACAGACTAGAGGAGTTGTTCTGTTTTCATTTCATTTCTCTTTACACAGTTATACAGACTAGAGGAGTTGTTATGTTTTCATTTCATTTCTCTTTATACAGTTATACAGACTAGAGGAGTTGTTCTGTTTTCATTTCATTTCTCTTTATACAGTTATACAGACTAGAGGAGTTGTTCTGTTTTCATTCCATTTCTCTTTATACAGTTATACTAACTAAAGAAGTTGTTCTGTTTTCATTTCATTTCTCTTTATACAGTTATACAGACTAGAGGAGTTGTTCTGTTTTCATTTCATTTCTCTTTACACAGTTATACAGACTAGAGGAGTTGTTCTGTTTTCATTTCATTTCTCTTAATACAGTTATACAGACTAGAGGAGTTGTTATGTTTTCATTTCATTTCTCTTTACACAGTTATACAGACTAGAGGAGTTGTTCTGTTTTCATTTCATTTCTCTTTACACAGTTATACAGACTAGAGGAGTTGTTCTGTTTTCATTTCATTTCTCTTTATACAGTTATACAGACTAGAGGAGTTGTTCTGTTTTCATTTCATTTCTCTTTATACAGTTATACAGACTAGAGGAGTTGTTCTGTTTTCATTTCATTTCTCTTTATACAGTTATGCAGACCGGAGGAGTTGTTCTGTTTTCATTTCATTTCTCTTAATACAGTTATACAGACTAGAGGAGTTGTTCTGTTTTCATTTCATTTCTCTTAATACAGTTATACAGACTGGAGGAGTTGTTCTGTTTTCATTTCATTTCTCTTAATACAGTTATACAGACTAGAGGAGTTGTTCTGTTTTCATTTCATTTCTCTTAATACAGTTATACAGACTAGAGGAGTTGTTCTGTTTTCATCTCATTTCTCTTTACACAGTTATACAGACTAGAGGAGTTGTTCTGTTTTCATTTCATTTCTCTTAATACAGTTATACAGACTAGAGGAGTTGTTCTGTTTTCATTTCATTTCTCTTAATACAGTTATACAGACTAAAGGAGTTGTTCTGTTTTCATTTCATTTCTCTTAATACAGTTATACAGACTAGAGGAGTTGTTCTGTTTTCATTTCATTTCTCTTTACACAGTTATATAGACTAGAGGAGTTGTTCTGTTTTCATTTCATTTCTCTTAATACAGTTATACAGACTAGAGGAGTTGTTTTGTTTTCATTTCATTTCTCTTAATACAGTTATACAGACTAGAGGAGTTGTTCTGTTTTCATTTCATTTCTCTTAATACAGTTATACAGACTAGAGGAGTTGTTCTGTTTTCATTTCATTTCATTTCTCTTTATACAGTTATACAGACTAGAGGAGTTGTTCTGTTTTCATTCCATTTCTCTTTATACAGTTATACTAACTAAAGAAGTTGTTCTGTTTTCATTTCATTTCTCTTTATACAGTTATACAGACTAGAGGAGTTGTTCTGTTTTCATTTCATTTCTCTTTACACAGTTATACAGACTAGAGGAGTTGTTTTGTTTTCATTTCATTTCTCTTTACACAGTTATACAAACTAGAGGAGTTGTTCTGTTTTCATTTCATTTCTCTTTACACAGTTATACAGACTAGAGGAGTTGTTCTGTTTTCATTTCATTTCTCTTTACACAGTTATACAGACTAGAGGAGTTGTTATGTTTTCATTTCATTTCTCTTTATACAGTTATACAGACTAGAGGAGTTGTTCTGTTTTCATTTCATTTCTCTTTATACAGTTATACAGACTAGAGGAGTTGTTCTGTTTTCATTCCATTTCTCTTTATACAGTTATACTAACTAAAGAAGTTGTTCTGTTTTCATTTCATTTCTCTTTATACAGTTATACAGACTAGAGGAGTTGTTCTGTTTTCATTTCATTTCTCTTTACACAGTTATACAGACTAGAGGAGTTGTTCTGTTTTCATTTCATTTCTCTTAATACAGTTATACAGACTAGAGGAGTTGTTATGTTTTCATTTCATTTCTCTTTACACAGTTATACAGACTAGAGGAGTTGTTCTGTTTTCATTTCATTTCTCTTTACACAGTTATACAGACTAGAGGAGTTGTTCTGTTTTCATTTCATTTCTCTTAATACAGTTATACAGACTAGAGGAGTTGTTCTGTTTTCATTTCATTTCTCTTTATACAGTTATACAGACTAGAGGAGTTGTTCTGTTTTCATTTCATTTCTCTTTATACAGTTATGCAGACCGGAGGAGTTGTTCTGTTTTCATTTCATTTCTCTTTACACAGTTATACAGACTAGAGGAGTTGTTCTGTTTTCATTTCATTTCTCTTTACACAGTTATACAGACTAGAGGAGTTGTTCTGTTTTCATTTCATTTCTCTTTACACAGTTATACAGACTAGAGGAGTTGTTTCCCCGAAAGTGGATATAACATGATACAATAATAATACATATTAATATGACCTTTATAATAACAATCTTCGTTAAAATGCAGAACACTTCAGATAATTGACAGGTAGCAGATTAATTGCTCCCATGGCAACCATGCTCCTTTATAAACCTTTCCTTTGCAACCATGCTCCTTTGTATACTGACAAGCTTAACCTTGCAACTTCGTTTCTCAATATCAATCTCGGTTGTTATACTTATAGTCAAGTCATACCTCAGATAAAGCACTATATCACGTGGCTAGCATGCTCTGTAGTAACCATGGTAACTACCATGCTCTAACTTCTATATAAGTTATATTCTAACGTTTATCATTTATATACCTTGGTAGTTGGTACGTTATGTTCGCGATCCTACAATTTTTATAACGTTTTGGTACTTTACCTAAATTGCTGATCGATTTTAAGATTCACATTCAAAATTATTCAACGCGGATTGCGAGACGATATATGTATTATATAGGTATATAATTATAGGTACTTACTACTTATGTATATATATCCACACCACGGAATTAACTTTAACACGACGTTCCGCAAATACCCGTGAAAGATATAGAACTGAAACTTTTTTGACTGGGTCAAATGCTTTAATGGCCTTAAAATCAGCATGAAAAAATAAAAAATTGGTCAAGAAATGGGAGTTTTAGAGGCCAAAATTTGGACCCCCAAGTTGTAGGAGAAGAAAGATTTTAGGCTCGATTTTCAGGGCGCGTGATTAAAAATCGCTCGCGCAATACAATTACACATAAGCGCTGACCTTTGACCGGCAATAATTTCGGCTAGAAACAATATTTTTCCATGGGACCAAAAACAGCTGATAGATATCACTCCCCTTCATCAGAAAAAACTACAAAGTCAATTTCGAGAGAATTTTGATGAAGACCCCCCCCCCCCCCCCCCCCGGCCCCCTTAATATAGTGAATGTCTTATTTAACTATGTAAGTAATATGAGTATGCTAAGCATTCGCAGTCGACCATGGAACCTATGCGGAGGGTAACCAATAACCATGGAACGCGTTCATGTTGTTAATAACTAATTAGGAGCATAGTATTTTTAGAATAACAAACTAAACATAATTGAATTCTTGTCAACACCTTTCTGCCTTTACAGAAGAATATTAGATTTGAAATATTTTTCGTTTTTTTAGCACAGAAATTTGTAACTTTCACTTATTATCATAGCATACGTGCTTAGCAACGCCTCATTTATTTCGATTATGGCGAATGTCTAATAATTCAGTGTAAATAGTAGTGTTACCATGGTTACTATGATGACCTCAGTGCGCTTGTTCTCGTTTAGGAAGAATTCAGCCTATCAAATGAACTGGAACACTCACGACTCTAGTAGTATTCTTCTCCTTCTCCTAGTTTTAGTAATAATAATAGTCAGAATTATCCTATTATAAACCTAGGATCGGTAAACCAATCAGCTCCTGTCTGGAGGCTGGGTATTGAATTAGAATTTAATTTTGGGATTTCCGATTCAATCTTTATGGCCGTGTTATGGCAAATAATTGTTAGAAATACGGTCATTTCCAGAATATCATCGTATCTACGAAAGATATGGATCGCTTTTATTATTATTAATTACCTGATCTTGCTGCACACTAGGTACACACAGTGTTTCTTTTACAATTTCACTAAATTCTGTCGTTACCATGGTAACCACGGTAAAACCACCATATAAGGCAATGTATTAAATATAGTGTGAGTAAAATGACAGCTTTGGTGTATCTAGTGTGGAGCTACAGGTTAGTAGTCCCATAATTCACTTGTTCTTAACGAGAAAACGAGAAAAATCTTTATTCTCTGCGGTTAGTGCTAATACATTGATCATATCCCTCCATCCTTGAGTGTCACTAGTTGTGTCACTAGTTGTGTCACTAGTTGTGTCACTAGTTGTGTCACTAGTTGTGTCACTAGTTGTGTCACTAGTTGTGTCACTAGTTTGTGAATACACGGTTCTTCTCCTGGACCGACAAAAAGAGAGTTAATTATTAGTATACAGCTATATATTCTGTGGTTGCGTTGTGAGGCTTCAATGATAAAACAAATTTAACAAGTTTCACACTATGTATTTAACAGGCTGTATTTCACACTATATATTTAACACATGTCATACTGTACTTATCTTCGTCTCCCGGTAATTCTCTTATTTGTTTCTTTCATTTGTGCAACCTCGCGTGTTATTACAGAGGAATTTCAGTTTTCTTCTTCCATGATGTTCTGATGGGTCTTCGTATCTTGTAATGGAAATTGAAAGTGAAATATTTCTTGATTTTGTCTGTTATGTATTAAGGTATTAGCTCTCCAATTGTTTTAGCAGTTAACCCATCAGAAATTAAGAAATATCAAATGATG
This sequence comes from Bolinopsis microptera, assembly GCF_026151205.1. Lineage (NCBI taxonomy): Eukaryota > Metazoa > Ctenophora > Tentaculata > Lobata > Bolinopsidae > Bolinopsis > Bolinopsis microptera. The sequence goes on along the minus strand of NW_026971799.1, from coordinate 20,727 downwards.
GAGTAGTTCCGGATATTATCCAACTATCAGAAAATAAGAACATTTGAAATATAGATCTTGTTGGAGACATTTTGTTGGAGTAGTAATTCTGACACCCTGTTGTTATACAAGAAAGTTGCATTGAATTTCTGTAATAGATTATAATGTTGATCATTAGTTAATCGCTGCATGGAATAATTGCCTGTAATTATAAACGGAAAATGACGAAAATCTCTTGCTGCACCAAGATTCACATATTATAAAACACTGTTACCATGGTTACTGGTAAACCACTGTTGTTGAGGAAAACCAAGTTTAAGACAACTTGTTTTATTTAACATTTAATATAACATTACTATGTACAGACTAACATTACAGACTAAGAGACTAAGGACCTTTTAAGTTAGTTAAAACCGTGTAATGACGTCATTATGACGTCAGTGGTTCTGCTAAATTAGTTAACTCGCCTCTATGTTATTATATTCTATAATGCATCGTGTATTAAACATGGTTACCGTCTCATAATGCGGTGTTTTAATTTCTGGTTTTGTTGTTTTACTTAAAGTATATTATTATTATAAAACAGGATCTTACCGACAAAAATGATTCTTAAAAATACCTTAATGCGGCAAACTGTACCCTTGAAAAAGATTTTCCCAACATCTGTTGCATGCAGCTATATCTCTAATTTCGTTCAATTCATGCAAGTTGTCCATTTGCAAATTTCTACTACTTGAATCACTTCTTAAAACCGATAACAAGTTCATTCTAGGTCTCCCCAATCTACCAATGAATAAATTATCTGATTCAATTATCTGATTTTATAGTTTATACTTAAAGTATAAACTATAAAAATATTGATAATGTCCACAATTACTGCTCAAGTAAACATTGACGTACTTAGTGCCTCAACTATAAAAGTAATCTATCATAACGGTGAAAGTAAGGAGAGGAATGAGGGGCGATTGTTTGTTAAATCTTTAAATGAAACAGATATAGCATGTTGTAGAGGAACGTAAATCTCTTAACTCTATTTCAGATATTTTAATAAATTAGTAACCAGTAGACTGTAGAGTCATGATGAGGCCGTTATTCACACTGTTATTTGTTACATTTAAATATAAGGTCCTAGCCCAGACTATTAGCACTGTTGTTACATTTAAATATAAGTCCCAGACTGTGCTTTAATGCACACATGTCCCAATCAGGTGAAAGGATTATACTCCTGTCATCAAATAGATAAAAAGTAGTTTTTTAATTTAGCGTTGAGTGCTAACGCTTAAAACTCCTTAAGTTCACAGTTTAATTTAAGATTCTAGACTGAAATATGCGGAATTCTGATTACAATGTCCTTAATCTAGCTAAGAATGCGTAGAAAATATTTCTTGACACTATTTTCTATAATTTAGACAAATGCCAATATCAAATGGACACAAACATTGGAAATTTAAAGCTTTAAGTCGAGTAGTTATAATAGTTACACTATTACATTAGTATTATAAAGTGTAACTATTTGCTATAATAGTTACACTATTACACTAGTATTATAAAGTGTAACTATTTGCTATAATAGTTACACTTAATTATAAAGCTATAATGTCGAGTATTGGAAACATGTAACGTTCTACTCCGCAAGCAATCAAGGCTCTAACGTTCTACTCAGAACATAAAGTGATCGTTACATTATTATCTATCTATTAGAAGATAATTCTCGTGCCTTGCTCATCCTTACCCTGTCCCGCGTATTATTTATAGAGCGAATACCTCCTGATATGTTGCTAGGTTACTATTTGCAATTTTTTAAGGTTTTGTCTGGCACGACATTATATGGTAAATCTTCATTACTCTATCAAGTTTTAATTAAACGGTCATTTATAGACTATACTTCCGTTGTTTTGTTTTTCGTAAATTATACTTACTCTAAGCCTTGGTTAGTTTTGCTTTCAATTAAAAAACCCCAAAACCCAAAAGACTTTACCCGGGGTAGAGTCTTCTGAGGTTTTACAAAAGATTGGTGTGCTATATAAAAGTATAGACTCTACTACTATTATCAAGGTTTAAGAACCACCATGTAATATGATTATAGGATCATAATTATATTACATAATTTATATATTATATACTTATCTATCGGCACATACTCACATAGTAGTAGTAACCATTGATCAGTGCAGAAGTGAACTCGTGTGACCAGAAATCTGATTCCATATTAACAGTCTGCACACATCACTAAACTAATAATAAACTAATAAACTACATTTATTTTAACTTGTTTAATAGAACCTCAAATTAGGGGACGCTCTGTTTGTCTAGCTTAGTAACCGCTTAGTAACCGCTTAGTAACCGTTTAGTAACCGCTTAGTAACCGCTTAGTAACCGTCCACAATTACTGCTCATTTCCACTTTCTCTACAATTTAAACTTTACAAACAAACATCTGTCGATCGGCTTTTCAATATTTCACCGCATTAATTATTACTAAAATAATTAATTATTACTAAAATAATTAATTATTACTAAAATAATTAATTATTACTAAAATAATTAATTATTACTAAAATAATTAATTATTACTAAAATAATTAATTATTACTAAAATAATTAATTATTACTAAAATAATTAATTATTACTAAAATAATTAATTATTACTAAAATAATTAATTATTACTAAAATAATTAATTATTACTAAAATAATTAATTATTACTAAAATAATTAATTATTACTAAAATAATTAATTATTACTAAAATAATTAATTATTACTAAAATAATTAATTATTACTAAAATAATTAATTATTACTAAAATAATTAATTATGACTAAAATAATTAATTATTACCAAAATAATTAAGTATTACTAAAGGTAAGAGTAGGAGTAAGAGTAAGAGTAAGAGTAAAGGTGAGGGTGAGGGTGAGGGTGAGGGTAAGGGTGAGTGTGAGGGTGAGGGTGAGGGTGAGGGTGAGGGTGAGGGTGAGGGTGAGGGTGAGGGTGAGGGTGAGGGTGAGGGTGAGGGTGAGGGTGAGGGTGAGGGTGAGGGTGAGGGTGAGGGTGAGGGTGAGGGTGAGGGTGAGGGTGAGGGTGAGGGTGAGGGTGAGGGTGAGGGTGAGGGTGAGGGTGAGGGTGAGGGTGAGGGTGAGGGTGAGGGTGAGGGTGAGGGTGAGGGTGAGGGTGAGGGTGAGGGTGAGGGTGAGGGTGAGGGTGAGGGTGAGGGTGAGGGTGAGGGTGAGGGTGAGGGTGAGGGTGAGGGTGAGGGTGAGGGTGAGGGTGAGGGTGAGGGTGAGGGTGAGGGTGAGGGTGAGGGTGAGGGTGAGGGTGAGGGTGAGGGTGAGGGTGAGGGTGAGGGTGAGGGTGAGGGTGAGGGTGAGGGTGAGGGTGAGGGTGAGGGTGAGGGTGAGGGTGAGGGTGAGGGTGAGGGTGAGGGTGAGGGTGAGGGTGAGGGTGAGGGTGAGGGTGAGGGTGAGGGTGAGGGTGAGGGTGAGGGTGAGGGTGAGGGTGAGGGTGAGGGTGAGGGTGAGGGTGAGGGTGAGGGTGAGGGTGAGGGTGAGGGTGAGGGTGAGGGTGAGGGTGAGGGTGAGGGTGAGGGTGAGGGTGAGGGTGAGGGTGAGGGTGAGGGTGAGGGTGAGGGTGAGGGTGAGGGTGAGGGTGAGGGTGAGGGTGAGGGTGAGGGTGAGGGTGAGGGTGAGGGTGAGGGTGAGGGTGAGGGTGAGGGTGAGGGTGAGGGTGAGGGTGAGGGTGAGGGTGAGGGTGAGGGTGAGGGGTGAGGGTGAGGGTGAGGGTGAGGGTGAGGGTGAGGGTGAGGGTGAGGGTGAGGGTGAGGGTGAGGGTGAGGGTGAGGGTGAGGGTGAGGGTGAGGGTGAGGGTGAGGGTTTCTGAAATTTATGCGAGATCATTATATACGGATACCAACTATATTACTACCTGCACCCGACCATCATCGGCAGCGGTATTTGCTTGTGCGACCCATTTTAGATAAGATACCAAATTTTGTAATCGTGCTGCATCAATTAACAAATCTTAACTTACTGATCGTTTCCCATCGTTAAAATTAAGATGTTGATCGTGCATCTAGATGTAATTATAGTTAATTTCAATTAGTTTTGTATTGCCAAACTTTCGTAAATAGTTTTGATTATGGATTAGTAAATGAAATTAGTGAAGGTCAGATAGAAAATCTTGGCAGATGTAAATCTAGAGTTAGTGTCATTAATAAAGCTTAAACAGAATTAATTCTCAGAATTAGTATTGAGATGACATATTAATATGTCTGTATTAGTTGCCATGCAACTTGTAGTGTAACTATGGTAACATGCACTGCAGTAAAACCCCGATCTACCGCGGCCATTTCTATCCCCCAAAAAACCCAATTTACCGCAAACCCCAATTTACTGCGGTTGTTTTCTTTTTCTCCATACTCCGCAGTTTTACTATATATGTATTATTGCATGCTGAAGGTTTACTGGGGTTTGATTCGAGCTTAAAAGGCTGAAAGTAAAAGTAAAGTTTAAAATACTGGCAATTAGCCTAATTTCTTAGTTTCTCACAGAATCAGAACGTTTTTTCATTAGTTAGTTAGTTTTTATGCTATTCGTACGTTTAGACTAATTATCCAGGTTTGTCTTAACGGTGAGTATTTCCTTTTAATTTTACTTACTGCCTCTAAGGGGTTCTCTCAAACGCATGCGCAGATTAACGCGCACGTTCTCGCGTGCAGCGCAGCTTTTAAGTAACAGATACTTAAACAAACCTTGTTCTGCGTCCGATTTGTTACGAAAGTTTCTTTAACATTTTATTTCTCCAAGGGTAATGTGCCAAGCAATACTTATGCAGTGAGCATCCCTCAACCGAGGGGTTCCGTTCAGGCCCTTCACACTTTGTTTCTGTCTAGTTCTAATGTACCGTCACAATAGTGACTTTAAATATAAGGTACTAATACTATTGTTTTAAGAGATTGAGATACGATATTGTTAGCATTTTGTTTTTCATACTAATTGTTAAATTCTAATTATGCTATTTTAAATGTGTATGTTTTTACCATATAAGACTATTAACGCATTTTCTAAGGTGTTAGTGCCGACTTTGCAGCTTGCCTCCGGATAGTGCACCTCAATCAATCAATTAGATATTAAATTAATTATATTTAAATATGCTTCAAATTGACATAAATTGGAAGGTGTGCAAATAAATTATCATTGCTAATAAATCTTAGGTTTGAAGTGATGAATTTAAATGTGAAACACGTCGACACTACAAATGAGTACCAGACTGTAGCTCAGGTGAGAGTGTAACTATGGTAACTATGTAGTGTAACTATGGTAACTAGTAGTGTAACTATGGTAACTAGTAGTGTAACTATGGTAACTAGTAGTGTAACTATGGTAACTAGTAGTGTAACTATGGTAACTAGTAGTGTAACTATGGTAACTAGTAGTGTAACTATGGTAACTAGTAGTGTAACTATGGTAACTAGTAGTGTAACTATGGTAACTATAGTAGTGTAACTATAGTAACTAGGTGAGAGCTGAACAATTTTACTTGCAAATATGGTAAAGTCCTTTATCTACTTGGTTTGGGATACGTTAATTAGTTTATAGATAGATAATTATTAATTAGGAGCTAATACTGAATGGTAATCTTAACCTCAGGGTGCTTTAGCCGCGACCTATCTCATTTTGACAATTCTCGCTGTAGTTGGAAACGTTTCTGTTTTCATCATCAACTTCAAATGGAGAGGCGGGATATCAAACTTTAAGGTAAGAGCTTTTGAAATATTTAGTGGTGTAACTAGTAGTTTAACTATGGTATAGCTAGTAATACAATAGTATTGTAATTGTAGATTGTAGAGGCACATTGATCAATATATTTATATTTTATCTAAATTTCGTCTTATAAACAATAATTAATAGTCAGGTCCCGACCTCCAAAAACCTCCAATATTTAATTATCTATTAAAACAAAGGCCATCTAAAAAGGTAGGTTTTTGCAATTAAACACACTATATGTGAAGCATTTTGTCGCCATGGTTACCATTTTGGTTCACTAAACGATGCTTGCTTTTAGCATGATCATAAAATGGTGGTGTAACCATGGTAACCATAGTAACTATAGTAACTATAGTAACCATAGTAACCATGGTAACCATATAGTAACCATGGTAACCATAGTACAAAACCAAAACAGAGACCGAAGCATTTGAAGAGGCATAGAAAGCAGACAGCAAAGACATTAACTCTGTAAACATAGGATAGTTAAAGAGTTTATAATATTATGTAATATATAATATATATATAGTTTAATATATATAATACTAGAAACCCGCTAGTCGAAAGCTTTGTTCGAGGAAATTTTAAAAATCAGTTATGTTTTAATTTCCCTTCATCATACAGCTCTGTTATACAGTAGACATAATGGAATTTATTTAACAATGGCGACAGCGTTGTTAGTATTCGGATTCCCAAAACGATACTTTTTACCGCATCAAAAAATACCAATCACAACCAAAGTTATGAATATAAGTCATAGCGTGAGCGTAAATGTGAGCTAGTTTTGAAGTTATGACGTAGCATACAGCATAACAACGCGCGTAGTTAAGATGTTCTTGCTCGCGCACGTGCATTTTTATCGTTGCTACGCAACAGCGCAGTAAACCTTTGCTAAAATAACGCCATTATTCTAACGATTATTTAACCTCACTTCCGACGTTAATTATAAAAAATCTAAAGCCTAAATCAAAATTCTAAGAATGCTATAGCCTATTCCTATCCTTTTTCTACAACCCTGCTAAAAATGGCGAGGTTTCAACTCCATTTGCGAGCTGGGTTTGGCTTCACCAGAGGGTCATTTTGAGGTCGATTTTTGGTGTTTTTTCTTCTATGTCCCCGTTGCCGGGGAAATTTCGTCAAGTTTAAAATATTGTATAGATATAATATATAATAAATAGTTGTTGTTTGGTTTCCCAAAGAGAGTGCTCGACTGCACGAAGGCCAACGCAGTTTACAACTTTAAAAACCAAATATATCTTACTACCTTACTTCATAGACAATTTTTTTTAATTGGGACGGACACAATAAACTGTTTTTTTTTTGGAAATTTTGTAAATTTTGATAATTTTGAAAATGTTTCATGATCGATAAAAATTATTTTATAAAGGAGCAACATGTCATAGCGCTACAATTCATTATTCTATTTGGCACTGATGATTGGTATTGTTTTTATACATATCATGAAACGGATCGTTTGCCCGCCAATTTGATTTGTTTCAATTGTTCGAATTAATATATAATATATATATAGTTTAATATATCCACAGCTAACTGGGTTGTTAATAAGTTAATACAACAGTATTGCTGTGGTTGTTTATTTACTCTGTAAACAACAACTGCACAGCTAGGTGGGGATCATGCTTTTGTCGCAGCATTTCATATACTTCATATATTTAAATGTTTTAACTTTTTTGCTTATTTGTTTGAATAAATAAAATAAACAAGTAATAGGTTATACTTGAAAAAATAAACAAGTAATAGGTCCTAAATTCACTAAATACGGCAGGTCTCAGATTATCACTCTATTCAATCGAGCCTTATATACTTATATAGTTGATTGTTGGGCACCCTGTAAAATATTGTTCTTCTTTTTTCTTTACAGTATAATTATGAATATTTTTAGCGTCCCATTTAAGCTAAGTTTTCCTAAATTGTGAAAATGTATCAAAAACAATTACCAAAACTATCATTTACAGATAACCTCAATATTTTTGCTGAACCTGGCAGTAACTGATCTTGGAATAGCTCTTGGAAATCTGCCCTTCGCTTTCATCTCCATTTGCTTAAACAGGTACTCCTATAATTAGCAGGCAAATAAGATAATCTTAGTGTAGACTGCAGGACGTAGGTTAGTTACCATAGTTACACTCCTACTTCCTAGTTACCATAGTTGCACTACTAGTTACCATAGTTGTGCTCCTTATATTAGGCACTGCAGGTGGTACAATCGTCAACAAATTTTTCATTAAAAGTTACTTTGTTTCTCTCGATACAGTCCCTCAAACAAGTAAAGGGTAAATAATAATGAAAATTAAGTTTTTAATTCTTCAGATGCTTACCATAGTTACACTATTTGATATATAATGCTTCAGATGGATATTCGGGGAGGTGTTTTGTGTTGTGAACGGTTTTATAGCTATATACCTGCCCACAGTCAGTATAACAACTATACTCATCATAACCATACACAGAGCCTTGGTCGTGCTGTATCCCTTCAAGACTATTGTCACTAAGAAGCTAGCTTACTCTGCCTGTCTCTTCAGGTTAGTGGCACCTCCTTCACTCCACCCTAGTTACCATAGTTACACTCCTAGTTACTCTAGTTACCATAGTTACACTCCTAATTACCCTAGTTACCATAGTTACACTCCTAGTTACCATAGTTACCATAGTTACACTCCTAGTTACCATAGTTACCATAGTTGCACTCCTAGTTACCATAGTTACCATAGTTACACTCCTAGTTACCCTAGTTACCATAGTTACACTCCTAGTTACCCTAGTTACCATAGTTGCACTCCTAGTTACCATAGTTACCATAGTTACACTCCTAGTTACCCTAGTTACCATAGTTACACTCCTAGTTACCCTAGTTACCATAGTTATACTCCTAGTTACCCTAGTTACGATAGTTACACTCCTAGTTACCCTAGTTACCATAGTTGCACTCCTAGTTACCATAGTTACCATAGTTGCACTCCTAGTTACCATAGTTACCATAGTTACACTCCTAGTTACCCTAGTTACCATAGTTACACTCCTAGTTACCCTAGTTACCATAGTTGCACTCCTAGTTACCATAGTTACCATAGTTACACTCCTAGTTACCCTAGTTACCATAGTTACACTCCTAGTTACCCTAGTTACCATAGTTACACTCCTAGTTACCCTAGTTACTATAGTTACACTCCTAGTTACCCTAGTTACCATAGTTGCACTCCTAGTTACCATAGTTACCATAGTTACACTCCTAGTTACCATAGTTACCATAGTTACACTCCTAGTTACCATAGTTACCATAGTTACACTCCTAGTTACCATAGTTACCATAGTTACACTCCTAGTTACGCACGCACGCACGCACGCACGCACGCACGCACGCACGCACGCACGCACGCACGCACGCACGCACGCACGCACGCACGCACGCACGCACGCACGCACGCACGCACGCACGCACGCACGCACGCACGCACGCACGCACGCACGCACGCACGCACGCACGCACCTGCTTTAAGAACAAAGGGCTGCTCCTTGTATATCCACTTACCACTATAATAACCAAATTATGTTTCAGTTGGATTTGGAGTCTGGTAGTTCCTATTCCTCCTCTGGTTGGAGTCAGTAACTACGAGTACAATGCTGAGCGGGGGTTCTGCAGGATAGACTGGATGGCAGTAAGTTTTATTAAACAGTAGCATAAAGTAGGGGGGGGGGGGGTAGGAAGTAGGAAGTAGGAAGTAAGAAGAAGGGGGGGGGGGGGGTAACATTAGGAAGAAGGGGGAGGGGGAGGGTAACATCGGGAAGTAGGAAGAAGGGGGAAAGGGTAACATGAGGAAGTAGGAAGAAGGGGGAAAGGGTAACATGAGGAAGTAGGAAGAAGGGGGGGGGGTCACATTAGGAAGTAGAAAGAAGGCGGGGGGGGGGGCAGTGGCGTAACGTTGCCTGTTGGCGTGCCCCCGCTGAAAAAGCGCCCCACTATTGGCGCCCCCTCCCTTAAATTGAACAAATTAGATGATTTTAGAGGATACACAGGTAAAATCTCGAAAACAGTGTGTTTCTAGAGCAAAACGCGCAGTTTTGCTAGTACTGTAGTTAAGTTTTTCGAAATTGTCCCACATTTAAACTACGATTTGGCGCCCCCTCCCCCGCACAGGGGTCGGCGGGGCCCTTCGTTACGCCACTGGAGGGGGGAGGGTAGCATTAGGGAGTAGGAAGAAGGGGGGGGGGGGCGGGGGGGGGGGGTATCATTAAGGGGATGTCTAAACAGTGGTACAACTATATAAGAAAAGATAGTGAATATTGAGTGTCGTTAGTGAACAATACATAACATTACAGAAAGGGCGCGGCTCAGAGTTGTACTCCTTGATCTCAGTCTCAGTGTTTGTTATCGTCCCTCTTTGTCTCATCACCTTCCTCAACTTCATCCTCCTCATCACCTCTTGGAAACTGAGACTAACAACACCTCTTCCCATGTTCAGTCAGAACAGGAGCAGGTGAGCGTTTTTATTGTGTTTCTAATTGGTAACTAGTAGTGTAACTATGGTAACTAGTAGTGTAACTATGTTTTGGGATTTGACGCATACTGTTTGAGAGTCAGCGATTAAAGTGCTATAATCAGTGTGTTCTGTTGCTTTACGCATAACGTTCCCTAACCTCTAGCCTGAAAAGGAAGAGCTCCATAGTGGCCGACCAGAAGGCGTTCAAGACAGTGACTCTGGTAGTGGGAGCTTTCATCCTCTGCTGGCTGCCCCAGGTAAGTTAATATGGCGGACGCGCGCTACTGCAGGTGAGTTAATATGGCGGGCGCGCGCTACTGCAGGTGAGTTAATATGGCGGGCGTGCGCTACTGCAGGTGAGTTAATATGGCATTTAGTATAAATATTAAAAGATATTTCTCTTATACTTTTACTAGTACTACTCTTTCAGAGTGTAACCATGGTAACTAGTATACAAAGCACTTCCTCCCGTTCTAATTTGTCTAATTCCGTTACCATAGTTACACTACTAATTCAGGTGATAACTACATTCCTGGGAATCATTATGAAAGAGAAACTAACCTTCCCTCGAGAAGTTGGAACCATAAGAGCTCTTCTTGTGATGGCTAACTCTACTATGAACCCCTTTATATACACGTAATATTAGTATTCTTTAATATTTACCTAATTAACGTAATATTGCTATTATTTATTATCAGATATTATGGAAACAATAACCTAACTTATAAAACTTATTTCAGTTATGTAAATAATAACCTAACTTATAAAACTTATTTCAGTTATGTAAACAAGAATCTAACTTATAAAACTTATTTCAGTTATGTAAACAAGGATTTCCGGAGCAGGTTTGTCCAGATCCTGCTCTGCAGCATAACAACTGTTGCCATAACAACTAACAAACTTACACTCCCAAGAGGAAGCTTACACAACTACACTCAAGCGAGTCAGAGTATATTGCCTAATAGAGCTAGTGTAAACTTTGAGGGGGGTCATACAAACCTGAAAAAGAGTGCACGTATTTGATATTGTATTTTAAATAGTGCACGTATTTGATATTGTATTTTAAATAGTGCACGTATTTGATATTGTATTTTAAATAGTGCACGTATTTGATATTGTATTTTAAATAGTGCACGTATTTGATATTGTATTTTAAAGATGTTTTTAATCAGTGACCAGAAAAATATGCGCTCCATTCTATTAGTTAAAGTAAATTTGAATAAGAAGTTTGCTACTTTCAAATGAAATTGTAGTTTTATAATTAAATTTTTGTTAAATGGCTGATTACCAATAATTTGTCCTTCTCCCAATTCAATTGAATCGCACTTAACTGCCGTTTTTAAATATATCGCTTTTTTTACCAACCCATTAATCAGTTTAAACAAATTTGCAATGAAATAGTTTAAAGTAAAATGTATTTACGTATAACATTTAACAAACTAACCGAAGGTTTGAAATAAGAATGGCTAAGGTGAGCATTAAGATCCCCTACTACAAGTAGTATATGGTGGGCAGGGACCTCCCTTACTGCTGCTCTCGAGCAATCGTGAAACTCTTCGGCTTGCTGATTCCGTTGGACTATACACAGAGATTATGGTTATAATCTTGGGTTTCCGTCCAACGACACAAGCATGCAGCGCTTACTATAGGTCTTGATAAGACTGACTGCATTAAAGGCTTGTTATAGTCAGCAGCGAATCCCACTCCTCCTGTAGACGCTTGTGCTCTGTTTCTCCATGCTGAAGTTGATATTAGGTGGACTCCCTTCTTGTGCCTCTCTAGCTTGACTTCTTCATCATGCACAACTCGGTGTTCTTGTATTGCAAGGACAGATATCTGACTGCGCAAGAAAAGAGTAACCATTTCAAGCCGTTTAGAAAACTCCCTCGCAGTACGGACGTTAAAGAGTCCCAATGATACGCTTCTTCGTACAACTAACTACTCCTCCACTATTTGTTTGTTTTTTGATGTTTTCTGTTGGCTTTATAGGATTCATAAACACATCATCAGCTGCCCGTCCACTGTGTGGGTTAAGGATAACCGAGTCATAACTGTATTGATCCTAAACAAGCCTGGTAGGGGCTTGAACCCTAGTGCTTTTGGATATAACCATTTCTGTTTTTCAGAAGGCTAAGTGACCACTGACCCACAAAGTGTAAGGGAGTTAGGGCGTGTAAAAAATTTCGCTTTGACGAGGCTTACTCTGAAACTCTCTGGATGATGATTAATCACTCTACACTCGACTGTCACGTGACTTTTTTAACCCGTTCTCTAGCTGGTTCTGAACGACTTTTCGAAACCGTAACCCTCTAATCTGATCCCAACCCTAACCCTAACCCAATCCTTAACAAAAACATATGCTGAAACTCTAACCCTAACGAGAAATTAGGCAAACTTCCTTATATGGTCATATCACGTGATCGATACAGTTTTTCGCCAATATCTCGTCAGGAGAGCATTTTAGCCATATGTCATGGGGGGTGATTCGGAATCAGCGTCCGAAAATACATCGATTGAAGTTGGTTAGAATAATCTTGAAGATCGACTGTAGATTGATTTAGCACGCTCGAAACTCTCTCTCTCTGACTACCGGTTACCCTGGCACAGGGAGCTGTATCCTATCTAATAGAGCGTGGTCCAGTCTGACTGGGTCGTAGTAGATTAGGTTTGGAGGGTAACAACCTACACCTCTTTAGTCTTTAACTACTGTGCAATCCACAGTAACGATTTATGAGTCTCCGAGCCTCTTGTGAGCCAAGAGTTTAGGAGCCAATGTTTTGTGATTGAGCTCCTCAGGACTCAGTGTTTCCGGTGACCGACAACTAGGAACCTCTCATTTTGGCCTCCCACAGGTATCACATCACATGGCCCAATCAGTGACGTATCATTTGTGATGTGATCCGTATTTTAACCATCCTAACAGCCGGACAACCAAGAACCTGGGTAGGGTTCACATGACAGTTTAGTAAGTAGCTGTGTATTATGAAGTATATTAAGCTTGCATGTTAATTAGTTAACTAGGTAAAATTGAAAGGTTCCTAGTTGTCCGTCAGCCACGGGAAATTCCCGTCGCCCTTCCTGTATTTTGCCTCGACTCAGCCCAGTTTCCAGTCTTCACGTCATGCGTTCTCCTAGTCTGCATTCTAAGATCCACGAAGGCGGCGCGGTCGATTAGATCCAGAATCCATGATCCTGGTAGAGAAGTGTTGCGTAAAGAATTGTCGTAAAAGAGAAGTGAGCCTTGACCAGCCCGATCCCGCGCGTCATGATCTAGACTCGGCGCCATGCTCGACCGACTCCATCTCCGATCTCCAGTTAATTAGAGGCGCAGCTATCATCGTAGAGTGATAAGGACTAGTACTGTAAAGGACTACTTTTCCATGGGATGGAAGGAGCTATAACGCTGATTATGCTATCATCGAGTGGACGGTTGAGCGGTAAATCCCGTTCTAGAAGTTGCCGGTGCAACGTAAGAATCTGAGGTCACGCATACTGATCACGTCCCCGACACACACTGTCGGTAGTGACGTACCACAAGCAATCCGGTGTGGTTACTATAAATATAATATACTGGCATCTTATCTGCCAACCAGGGTTTCTTACAGCTTTCTTCTTTTTAGAGTTGACGTCCTCGTCAACAGGTAAGGTGCCAGTTGTGCTAGGACTGTAGGAGCGGATGTTCCGACAGCAGGTCCAGAAGTTCCATCTTTCAGCAGGGCTTAAAGGTAATTAGGAGTCTGCGGTTTTCCTACACGGACTAGAGGGGCTACTTAAATTAGAAATGCCTACTTAACTGATCCGCGACGCTATAAAGGTCGGCCATCTGAGCTGATGGTTAATATAATTGTATAATTTTTTTAAAAGAAAACGGCATCTGCCTCTGGTATAATTATAATCGTCACGTTAAGTGATCATGAAACAACGTCATATTATTAATACAGTTCACGTACAAAAACCATAACGAGGCAGCGCACCTCGGCGAAAGCATAACGTACGCGTTTGCGCTACGTACCTACAATTGTTATCCTAAACCCCATCGTCTCGGGAGCTGTTTAAAATAATTTAACCGCGCATCGCTACATATATTCTAATGATGTAGTAAAATTTCGATTGTGCCTAGCACATGATTAATTAATTTACATCATCGTCTATATTACCACAACAGTTTATAACATATTGCTCGTTATCGAGTTCATTCGAGTCTATGACGAGAAGTTGTAATAGGTACAAAATCAGTCTGGGTGACTCCGTACGGTGATAGCAATCTGTCGTTGCGAAGGTCGTAACTGCGTCTCCAATCAGTTTAATGTTATGCTGATGCGGTTGAGGAGGCTGCGTCTTGTCGTTTATCACCCGTGGTTGCGTACCAAGCGACTTGTGATACTGAAAATAATTCTGGTTAGTAACCCGAAAGGAGATATTGATTCTGAGGACTTACACTACTACATTGTTTCAGTATAATATAGACATAGAAGAGGTCGAGCATGCTTACCGAGCAATATCGCGGTTATTAACACAGCTCGCTGTGACACTGAGTAATTAGTATCACAGGGATACTCTGGCAAAAACTGCGAGATTAGATTTAAAAAGATAATATATTTAGCCCAAAAGTGGGGTCGTTAAGTTATTAAAACGTTAATTTCGTAAAAGTTAGTGCTTAAAATTTAAATGTTTAAAATCAATGTTGCGTAGTATAATAAGTGATTAAAGTTGAAAGTGATAATCTGTTTCTTGCTCTTGTGAGTGGGTCGATCATATACCCTGAATCGCAGTCGACGAAGTAAGAGTCCTCCTGAGTGGAGATTCCCGCCCCGCCAACTACGACTCGAATTGACGTGATCAGTGCTTAAAATTTATATAGTTAGCCCCAAAAGTGGGGTCGTTGAAGTTATTAAAACGTTAATTGCGTAAAAGTTAGTGCTTAAAATTTAAGTGTTTAAAATCAGTGTTGCGTAGTATAACTATAATAAGTTCGATCTCGAACACGCAGTGAAATATAATGCTTAGATACTCGTCTCGTTAAGCGTTAGTGAGTGGAGCGGCGGCGGTGGTTGAAACGTCCGGATAGATGGATCTATACCCTTGTTGTAGGTATGGTGTCACGAAGTTTCGTGGCAATGTTTCCAGTCTGTACCTTTCCTCAGGTATCGGGGGTGTCGGCGCAGTTGGTGGTTTATCACCTATGTTTACCATCAAGGAGGGATTTGCAGGCAGCTGCAGTCCGAACAGCTTGCGTTTGGCGCGATGATATCCTTGAACATATTGACCAGGAATAGGAAAACGAGAATTAATGCAATCCATGCCGCGATCGTTAGGTATCGTTGAATTGATTTGATCTTTTCGATGGTACCCTTAAGGGGAGATACACCAAAAACGTTTTTGCTCCGAACATCGTTTTTATTGTATATTATGGTTAAATAGACAAAAAGGATAAGATTGCACACCTTCAAAATTTTCTAAAAATATTCCCTCATCGAGAAAAAAATATTTGTCTTTTTCGAAAATTTTTAAAATTTGGAGAAGTCTGTCACTGTAATACGATAGTTCGGCCATTTTAAAAGTGTTTTGGCTGATTTTTTTCCCTACTCTTGCCGAAGGCAAAAAGATCGTAGGGAATAAGTAATCGGGTTTGGATATATGAGGTGGCTCGATGGACCTGCGATGATGACAAAAGTCTGCTCCTTTGAAATATAGACCACTCCCCTATAATTATGTGTATAGGAAGCGTCTGTTATGCTGCGCGCGACGCTAGCCATGTGTTAATTAATTACAGCGAAATTCCTCCTTCGCAAAGTTATTTTCCGCAATTTTCTGGATTCATTTATTGTTGATGCGCGGCGCTGCATTGGTCAAATAAATCGTCAATTATTACCATGCACGAATCCCACTCATTTATAAACAACATAGTATGTAAATATGGTGCACTTTTTTCCAGTCACACTTTTCACGCAAAAGAATTAATGGTACAAGTACATGGTAGGGAAAATTGATCGTGCGTGGTTTAACCGCGGCGAAATTCTTGTTTTTACTGAACATTACTTACAATCCGTACAAGAAGCCATTGAAAGGATTATATAATTGAACGATAAATGACGAAGTTACAGACCAAACAAGGTCGAAAAAATAAAAATTGAAATTTTTCCCACTTCTAAAGTTGTACATTTCACCAATCACCCGGGTCAGCAGATGTCGCTTCAAAAATTCTTGTGAGTGTAGCTGATGATCATATCAAACTTTTTGGAGTAGGATTTTTCTCAGATTTGAGTTTTAAGCTATGCAATGTGACCTCAAACGACTTAGTAAAATTCATCGTAAAAAAGGCAGATTTAAGGCTTAAAATGCCTATAACTCAAAAAGTATCAGTTTTTTTGAAATAATTTTTAAAGGATCGTAATCAGCTTGGTAAGACGAATCTTTTAATACGACATTTATAATATTTAAAGACACAAAATTTGTAAAAAAATCTGTACAATTTGTACAAAATTTATACAAGGGGGGACCCTTGTGTTCGAGCTAAAAAATTATTTAAGACAATTTGTCTTCTAAAAGCACCTATTTGGTACTAAAAGATTCGTCTTACCAAGCTGATTGCGTTTCTGTAAAAATTATTTCAAAAAAACTGATACTTTTTGAGTTATAGGCATTTTAAGCCTTAAATCTGCCTTTTTTACGATGAATTTTACTAAGTCGTTTGAGGTCACATTGCATAGCTTAAAACTCAAATCTGAGAGAAATCCTACTCCAAAAAGTTTGATATGATCATCAGCTACACTCACAAGAATTTTTGAAGCGATATCTGCTGACCCGGGTGATTGGTGAAATGTACAACTTTAGAAGTGGGAAAAATTTCAATTTTTATTTTTTCGACCTTGTTTGGTCTGTAACTTCGTCATTTATCGTTCAATTATATAATCCTTTCAATGGCTTCTTGTACGGATTGTAAGTAATGTTCAGTAAAAAAATCAGCCAAAACACTTTTAAAATGGCCGAACTATCGTATTACAGTGACAGACTTCTCCAAATTTTAAAAATTTTCGAAAAAGACAAATATTTTTTTCTCGATGAGGGAATATTTTTAGAAAATTTTGAAGGTGCGCAATCTTATCCTTTTTGTCTATTTAACCATAATATACAATAAAAACGATGTTCGGAGCAAAAACGTTTTTGGTGTATCTCCCCTTAAGGGGGCATACACCAAAACAGTGGTTTGTGCCGTCCAACCCAAATGACCTCATAGGCAGTTCAGTGACCATCTAGCGCACCGTTTCCACATTTAAAAAAATTATTTTTATAATACCCATTTTTGTAATCGAGCATTTCCTGGTTAGAGTGGAATTTTCGGAAAAACACAATTTGTTTCGTGGAGAGGCTATAAGTTAATCATTTCTTGCGGTATCGGGTTGAAATTTTGCTTGCCGTCTATTCACATCTATTTCAAGGTGTGTGTAAAATCTTGATATCGTACCTAAAAAGGCTGGTGTGTTATAAATTTTTAAAGTTTAAAAAAGTCAAAAAGTTGAAATTGTCCTTTTCAGACTTATTTTAACCAATAAGTCAGTCAGGGAAGATCGGATTGATTTGATGGTTGACATGAACTTGTTCTCTGAATTCTGGCGCAGTTTTTGATGCCCTCAAAAATGTTTTCACTCATTTATCTTCAGATCTATTGGACTTCAAAGCCAAACAACAAATTTAGGCACATTTTTCGTTTTTAATACTTTAATATTTACTGATTTTTCTAACATTTTGATAGGAATGTGCTAGTGACTTTTTGAAGGGCGCAAAATAACCGCAACTAGCACATTTATATATGAGTTATGAACAACAAAACACCCTAAAAGGCTTCCCTTTGAAGTTATAGGAGAAAATGTGATTTTTTGACTTTGCAGTTGATACATGTTTCGAAAAGTGCGCGCGAAAAGTGGCATGCAACGTATGTCAACTTTGCAGAAAGGTGCTAGTGTGGCGGTGTCCATAGTAAGATAGTAGTAGTATACCAGTTCTAACGTTGACCGTTTAGACACTGAGTCCCATGTGGATGAGCATAGTTTATCCTATTTTAATGGGCGCTTACCATTAGTTTAGCATATTAAGATTTGTCCCTCTCCTGCATGCAATGCCGGCCGGACCCGAAACTAACCCCTTTCGGAAAAATCTTCATGTTGGCAGAGTAAATCAGTTCTAAACGGTCAACGTTAAGACACTGAGTCCCATGTGGATGAGCATAGTTTATCCTATTTTAATGGGCGCTCACCATTAGTTTAGCATATTAAGATTTGTCCCTCTCCTGCATGCAATGCCCTCGCCTATATAATACCCAGACCCAAATCTCTGGCCAGAGTTGTTTTAGAGTTGTGCATCATCTTTGGTTTAAACCCCCGATTTCTGCAAATCTAGATTTACGTTTTTCCCCAGGTAAAATCACTAAAAACTTGGAACATCGTTGGCCAGGAGTTGCACAGTTATAAGTGCAACCCTCTAACTATACTTCAGTAATATTCCTTATCCAGTTTGTAAATTCTGATGCTGGTATTTCTTTTCCAGGAAAGTAATATTCGACATTTTCATTCATTTTGATAAAAGTTATAATTCTAAATTCTTAAGTTTTCTATCTGAAATCTAATTTTGTTACTGGTAGTTTCCTTACTATAAATATCTCCGGGATTTCGACGCGGGATCATATTATCACTCAGCCCGGCCCGCTGTTAGATAAACATCTCAAGGTGATATCATCCCGCCCCGGAAATTTGTATAAACCCGGCCCGCTTTTTAGTCGTAACTGATGTTTATCATTCAATTCTCCGACTTACAATAATCAATGATACTGCTGATTAGAACTCGATAATAGTAGAACAGTTAGACGCGCGATCACGTGGGCGCGTCACGTGCGTACCACGTGCCACCAATAGCATACGCCGAGTCTATACCACGTGACACGAAAGCGCACCACGTGATATGAAACATCGTAACCGTCCACTTCTTTTACACGCAAATTCCTGGGAACGTTGCCAAAGCAGCTAATTCTTGGAATTTCTCCAACGCGTGGCGTGAGAAGTTGGCGACTAGCCAGCTACCCTTGTCCATGCCCTAAAAATAGTATTGTTTTGCTTGCTCTCCTTCCAGCTCTTGTTCCTGCTAACGTTCAAGCTATTGCTCCACTATGACAGATCGGTTTGACATTCAGATTGATGAACTGCTTTCCAGCTTCTAAAGTATAAATCCCTTGTCGAAATCGCCGGAGATAATTATAATCCATAAACACTTCACGCTCAGGGCTAAATAAATGTAATCCCTCAGCTGGCGCTTCGGGATTACATATTAACACAAAACTCGTGCGCTGCGCGCACTCGTATGTGTTTATCAAATCATCCCGCTAGCGCGGGATGATCTGTTATATAAACCCTTTGCGTGGCGGGTTTATGTTATTATGATTACAATGATAAAATCATGATAGGGTGAATCATTCACCCTATCATGATTTTATCATTGTAATCATAGTAAGGAGGGTTTCAGAAGGTGGTACCAGATGCTGCTATAATTGAGCGCTCAGCTGCTCTAATTGGGTCCAATTACACCCGATACACGATATTATTCCATATAAGGCCTGATCAAGTAGCTTCAGCTCTGGTGACGTCACAAAATCTCCTAGTCGGCATACGACACGTTACGAATGTGATCACGTGCCCGAGGCTTTACGAATCAAGGTCACGTGATAGGATTAGCGGTCACGTGATAGGACTGAATGTCACGTGACCTCAGTTATCCCTTATATGGCACAACTAGCTGCAATTGATCAGCTCTTAATTAGGCTGAAATCCTTGACAGGCCTATAATTACCCAATTTTAAATGAACGATATCTCATCCTACAGAATGATGAGAGCGTAAACAAAATGCTTCCCGGAATCAGCACAATGCAGGGAACAAGATGCTGTTGGAATATCAATTATTCATCTTCCACCCGTAGTCCCTAGGTGAATGCCATATGGATCACATCAGAAATGATACATCATTGATTGGGCCATGTGATGTGATACCTGTGGGAGCCCGGATGGAGAGGTTCTTAGTTGTCGGTCACCGGATGTTATTCCCATTTCATAAGAGGACGATTTTTGTTAAATGGTATAATTGTTGTACTGAAAATTTACTGAAATAAACTGAAAACAACTGAATTGAATGAAACTAACTGAATTAACAAACAAACTCTATTGAAATTAATGTCTAGATATAGTTGTTATGAGTAGAATGTGAGCTTTGTTTTTAAACGTATAATTTTAAAATTGCTTTGTGAAATTTAAACTTTAAGCTAACTCAAACTGAAAATAATTATTTCTACAGAGAAATGTCGATATTTATTCTACTAACGCTTCACCTACTCTTCTCTCCTGCTCAATGTGGTAGGTTTCATATAGGTTATTGCTCTTAAATGACCACTTTCTCACTTTCATGGGGGGGGGGGGGGGGGGGGGGGGGGGGGGGGGGGGGGGGGGG
>NW_026971798.1:0-48537 GCF_026151205.1 Bolinopsis microptera | reverse complement strand
CAATATTGTTATATGGTAGTGAGGTTTGGAACACAACCAAAAAGCAGCTACATCGCTTTGAGGTGTTCCATCAGCGTTGCTTGAGGAGAATACTTAGGATAAGATGGCTCGATCGGGTTAGAAACACTGAAGTGCTGGAGCGTGCAAAGATAAATCCAGTAGAGACGTACATAGGAGCAAACCGCCTGCGTTGGTTTGGCCATGTCACCAGAATGCCAGACACTAGGCTTCCTAAGTACCTGCTTAACTGGACCCCTGCCCATGGGAGAAGATCTAGGGGCCGTCCAAGAAAGAACTGGAGGAAATGTTTGCTGGAAGATGCTGCATCGTTTACAGGAAACACTGACATAGACCTAGAAGGAGCGAGCGAGATGGCTAGTGACCGAAAACTTTGGAGGGAGATGATACGTCACAAACGGGAGTTCATTGGTGCAGGCCACTCGAATGATTGAGGAGACCTAATCAAGTACAAGTAAGGATAACAGAAAGAATATCAAATGCAACTCGACCAAGCATTTTCCATCGATTTCGCTCCATTTTAGCCTAAACTTTATAATATAGAGTTTTAAAACAAAGATTACGATCTTTTACGTTGGGTAGTGCAAATTAAAATTAAGAAAGATTTATGCGCATTATCTCATTCATTCTTGGTAGTACTAGTCGCGGGCGTCGCCATTGGCACGGAAGTAGATCATTATCGTGGGTATCAAATAACGTCTAGCAACAATTTGATAGGATATGCAGAGACAGCAACGTTAAAATTTTCATATTTTCTCCGATTTCTAATGCGGTATATCGTTTGGTTGTGAGACTCCCACTCTACCACGTACAGAGGTAAGGACTAAGGAGGCTAAGTTAACCATAGGCTTAAGAACTGACGTTTCATGGGGTCCCTCTGATGCAAGGATGAGCTATATAACTGAACTATGTTCTGGGCCAAGTTCAGATGAATGCTCCTAGAGGACGAAGCCTTGTTGTCATAGTTATATAACCTATAATATGCCATAGTTTTTATTTATTTTGTATTTTTGTATTATAGTCAAGACGGGAGTGTTCGAACTCTCATTGACAAATTTATACTTATTCCTGTTGAATCCTGTTTAGTGTCTAAGCCATAGGGAGAATGCCACTCAGATCAAAGCATACTCCCGGTAGGTTTGTTACGGTAGATTATCATTAAACCGAATATTTCACACTCAAATCAGTTTCATTTGATTCTTAACTTTATGGTTATTTTATATTCTGAACGATAGTAGAACCAAACCCCTGACAGCCTCCACATAGCAAGAAAGCATGAAGTTCAGTAACCCTGACATAGCAGTCCACAAGCCGATCCCGGCGCCCCTGGACACTGAGTACCCGGTCACAGCGTGGGGTGTGGACCAGTGTGGGGAGAGTTTCAAACAGTTAACTATCTACCGGCCTCAAGTAGGCCTCCACGATGTCAAGTTCGAGCTAAAGTTCTGTGGAATTTGTCATTCTGATGTCCACAATGTGCTCAATGAGATGTCTGAAAAATGGGGTAAGATGATTGATGATTGTTATCTTTATGGCAATTAAATATACATTTTGTGAACCGTGTTGTGTGCCATGTTCCAACAAGTTCTTAACCCACTACTACTTACCGTGTTCCAACAAGTTCTTAACCCACTACTACTTACCGTGTTCCAACAAGTTCTTAACCCACTACTACTTACCGTGTTCCAACAAGTTCTTAACCCACTACTACTTACCGTGTTCCAACAAGTTCTTAACCCACTACTACTTACCGTGTTCCAACAAGTTCTTAACCCACTACTACTTACCGTGTTCCAACAAGTTCTTAACCCACTACTACTTACCGTGTTCCAACAAGTTCTTAACCCACTACTACTTACCGTGTTCCAACAAGTTCTTAACCCACTACTACTTACCGTGTTCCAACAAGTTCTTAACCCACTACTACTTACCGTGTTCCAACAAGTTCTTAACCCACTACTACTTACCGTGTTCCAACAAGTTCTTAACCCACTACTACTACCGTGTTCCAACAAGTTCTTAACCCACTACTACTTACCGTGTTCCAACAAGTTCTTAACCCACTACTACTTACCGTGTTCCAACAAGTTCTTAACCCACTACTACTTACCGTGTTCCAACAAGTTCTTAACCCACTACTACTTACCGTGTTCCAACAAGTTCTTAACCCACTATTACTTGCCAGGATCAACGTACCCAATTGTACCGGGTCACGAGTTGGTGGGGACAGTGGTGGAGGTGGGAGAGAAAGTGAGCCGAGTAAAGGTGGGGGACAATGTGGGGGTGGGTTGCATCAGGGATAGCTGCCTGATCTGTGAGGTGTGTCACAGGGGTGAGGAGTGCTACTGTGTTAATGGCTTTACACACACTTACAATACTCCTAAGAAGAAGGTGGGCTTTTCTTTTTTGTGTTACAAAAATGTCAAATTGAAACTTTTCTTTAAATTATTCTTGAGCGCAATACAAATGTATGCTATCTTTATTATGTTCATATACCACAGGAAAACTGCCACATAGGAGGAAACCCGGAGGTACAGAACTGGGGAGGTTACTCTGAGTTTGACGTGGTCCACGAACACTTCATAATCAAGATACCAGAGGGGATGCCACTGGAAAAGGCAGGACCTATCCTGTGTGCAGGGATCACAATGTGGTCTCCACTGAATCACTGGGGAGCAACAAACACGGAAAAGAAGCTGAATATCGGGATAGTCGGGATCGGGGGACTGGGCACAATGGGCATCAAGTTAGCGGCCGCTCTGGGACACCGAGTTGTGGCCATTTCCAGCAGCGACAAGAAGATCGATGTAGCAAAATCTAAAGGAGCGGAGGATTATGTGGTGTCCAAAGATGCTGACTCAGTGAGGAAGGAGCGAGGAAAGTTAGACCTGATCATTAACACTGTCTCCGCTCCACACGACATAGCTCCGTACATCTCCATGCTGAAGACTGACGGTACTCTCGTCCAACTGGGCTGCATTGCAGCACCCATGCAATACAATCAGTTTATGCTAATATTGAAGAGGATATCCATTGCTGGTTCTCTGATCGGCGGAATCCCCGCCACGCAGGAGGTGGTCGATTTCTGCTTTAAAAACGAGATATACCCGGACATAGAGCTTGTAGAAGCAGGGCAGCTGAATAAAATATACACTGAGCTTCAGGACAACAACAGTGCGGCGGTCAGGTACGTGCTGGATATCAAAAAGAGTCTGGAGACGACCAAATAATAAGCTTCTCTGTAACAGTAGCAGTTATGTGGCTCCAGAACATTCTCCGTGTTAAAGAAACAGTTGATCGTTCAAGTAGAAAATTTAGATTTTTAAATGATTCTTTTTGTTTAAATTTTGTATTGGTAAATATACTCGTAAATATTTCTTTTGAATTCAGCTTATAAACTTCTATTCCTGTTTCATCTAATCTAGTAAAATCGTGATTTAGTGAATTTGTTGATTAATTGTTTTTAATTTGTTGCAGCTATATGACTGTTTAGTTTTTACACGCTTGATAAATCTATGCTTTATGAGAACTAATAAAAAAACAGGATGTCACCTAATTGTCTTCTAAAATGCTAATATCCATGCTGTAAACATGCTGTAAACATGCTGTAAACATGCTGTAAACATGCTGTAAACATGCTGTAAACATGCTGTAAACATGCTGTTAACATGCTGTAAACATGCTGGTAAACATGCAGTAAACATGCTGTATAAGTGCCGACAGCAAATATCTTACCAGAAGTTTACAGTTCTCAATCTTAACAAGAGCCTTATGTCTCGGATCCTTGTGAACCGGTTGCAGGTTCAAACTCAGCTGTTGAAACTGCATGTCAGGGTCCTCCTCCGCTGTCGTGTAAGCGTGGGACAACGCCTGCAGATATAGGGTTCATAAACTTTAACGACGCCTGCAGATATAGGGTTCATAAACTTTAACAACGCCTGCAGATATAGGGTTCATAAACTTTAACGGAGCGATGTAGGGCCATCATTTAAAATCTTTTAATTGACAATTGATAACGATTGAATGTTATGATTAATGACCCCACACAATCTTTTGAACTTGGTTGATTTGAAAGAACAGCGCTCAAAAATTTTCATCCACTCCGTAAATTAGGACACCACAGGGGGAGGATTGTATTTATAAAAAGTTCAGATTTGTGACTGCTTGGGTAATATGGGTATGACAGCCAGCTTACTTAATTCTAATCAGCAAATAAGACCGTAACTAAACAAGAGTTGATAACAAATCGACCTCCCAACGTCCCAAATTCAAATTACCCGCAAGAGCATTGAATGCATGCCATCAACTTTTAGAAAGTTTTCGTATCACAGGAATCATTATGATTTTATTGGTTTAGGATATCATGATGTACCATGCAGGCGCATAATTCTATGTATAATGTACATAAGTGGGTACACCCTCCAGGCTTTTCTCACAAAGGACCTTTAAATTCATTTCAATTTCAATGCCCCGAAGAATAGCAAAGCGGAAATTCATTTAATTTTAAAATCAATACGAACGCGAGTCAGTTAACACTTCCTTTGCAGCACTGATAATAATGATCATTGAAGAAAACGTTAATATTTCTAGAAAATAGATTGAAATTGTAGAGGTGTGGAAGAGACTGGTATACCTTAGTCAAGTGCAAGAAAGCCATGGCTTTGCAGAGTCAAAACAACGAGACAACAGTAGCTCAGTGCACAAGTTTTCGCACTCAGCGTCCGCTGTCTTAATTGAAACTATTCAAACTGCACTATCTCCAGTCCAGCTGTACTAATAAATCAGAGAAGACCAACAAATCATCTGATTGGCTGTCGGTAAGTAACGTGATCCTCATCATCAGCCCTGATTGGTTAAAATGCGAGATCTCGAACATCTTCCCACGAAGGAAGCAGCAGCTTGTCAGTGCAGCACTCTCACAACAGGTTACCATGACGACTACAATACCGCGTGTTTACCACCACAACTAATTCATTATTTTTCAACCTGCTGCAGGTGTGCAGGTAATGTGAAGTTACTTGACAGCTACATGAAATTGGGATCACCAAGGTTTTGATGGTCGGTAAAACGGGATAAAACAGTAATAAAGTAATTTATTCTAGTTACCATGGCTAGTTACCATGGCTGATAAAGTAATGTAGTGCTAGTTACCATGGCTAGTTACCATGGCTGATAAAGTAATGTAGTGCTAGTTACCATGGCTAGTTACCATGGCTGATAAAGTAATGTAGTGCTAGTTACTATGGCTAGTTACCATGGCTGATAAAGTAATGTAGTGCTAGTTACCATGGCTAGTTACCATGGCTGATAAAGTAATGTAGTGCTATTTACCATGGCTAGTTACCATGGCTAGTTACCATGGCTGATAAAGTAATGTAGTGCTAGTTACCATGGCTAGTTACCATGGCTGATAAAGTAATGTAGTGCTAGTTACCATGGCTAGTTACCATGGCTAGTTACCATGGCTGATAAAGTAATGTAGTGCTAGTTACCATGGCTAGTTACCATGGCTGATAAAGTAATGTAGTGCTAGTTACCATGGCTGAAGTTACCATGGCTGGAGTTACCATGGCTAGTTACCATGGCTGATAAAGTAATGTAGTGCTAGTTACCATGGCTAGTTACCATGGCTGATAAAGTAATGTAGTGCTAGTTACCATGGCTAGTTACCATGGCTAGTTACCATGGCTAGTTACCATGGCTAGTTACCATGGCTAGTTACCATGGCTGATAAAGTAATGTAGTGCTAGTTACCATGGCTAGTTACCATGGCTGATAAAGTAATGTAGTGCTAGTTACCATGGCTAGTTACCATGGCTGATAAAGTAATGTATTGCTAGTTACCATGGCTAGTTACCATGGCTGATAAAGTAATGTAGTGCTAGTTACCATGGCTAGTTACCATGGCTGATAAAGTAATGTAGTGCTAGTTACCATGGCTAGTTACCATGGCTGATAAAGTAATGTAGTGCTAGTTACCATGGCTAGTAACCATGGCTGATAAAGTAATGTAGTGCTAGTTACCATGGCTGGAGTTACCATGGCTAGTAACCATGGCTGATAAAGTAATGTAGTGCTAGTTACCATGGCTAGTTACCATGGCTAGTAACCATGGCTGATAAAGTAATGTAGTGCTAGTTACCATGGCTGGAGTTACCATGGCTAGTTACCATGGCTAGTTACCATGGCTGATAAAGTAATGTAGTGCTAGTTACCATGGCTAGTTACCATGGCTGATAAAGTAATGTAGTGCTAGTTACCATGGCTAGTTACCATGGCTGATAAAGTAATGTAGTGCTAGTTACCATGGCTGGAGTTACCATGGCTAGTAACCATGGCTGATAAAGTAATGTAGTGCTAGTTACCATGGCTAGTTACCATGGCTAGTAACCATGGCTGATAAAGTAATGTAGTGCTAGTTACCATGGCTGGAGTTACCATGGCTAGTTACCATGGCTGATAAAGTAATGTAGTGCTAGTTACCATGGCTAGTTACCATGGCTAGTTACCATGGCTGATAAAGTAATGTAGTGCTAGTTACCATGGCTAGTAACCATGGCTGATAAAGTAATGTAGTGCTAGTTACCATGGCTGGAGTTACCATGGCTAGTTACCATGGCTGATAAAGTAATGTAGTGCTAGTTACCATGGCTAGTTACCATGGCTGATAAAGTAATGTAGTGCTAGTTACCATGGCTAGTTACCATGGCTGATAAAGTAATGTAGTGCTAGTTACCATGGCTAGTAACCATGGCTGATAAAGTAATGTAGTGCTAGTTATCATGGCTGGAGTTACCATGGCTAGTAACCATGGCTGATAAAGTAATGTAGTGCTAGTTACCATGGCTGGAGTTACCATGGCTAGTAACCATGGCTGATAAAGTAATGTAGTGCTAGTTATCATGGCTGGAGTTACCATGGCTAGTAACCATGGCTGATAAAGTAATGTAGTGCTAGTTACCATAGCTAGTTACCATGGCTAGTAACCATGGCTGATAAAGTAATGTAGTGCTAGTTACCATGGCTAGTTACCATGGCTGATAGAGTAATGTAGTGCTAGTTACCATGGCTAGTTACCTGGCTGATAAAGTAATGTAGTGCTAGTTATCATGGCTGGAGTTACCATGGCTAGTTACCATGGCTAGTTACCATGGCTGATAAAGTAATAATGTGCTAGTTACCATGGCTAGTTACCATGGCTGATAAAGTAATTTAGTGCTAGTTACCATGGCTAGTTACCATGGCTGATAAAGTAATGTAGTGCTAGTTACCATGGCTAGTTACCATGGCTAGTAACCATGGCTGATAAAGTAATGTAGTGCTAGTTACCATGGCTAGTTACCATGGCTGATAGAGTAATGTAGTGCTAGTTACCATGGCTAGTTACCTGGCTGATAATGTAATGTAGTGCTAGTTATCATGGCTGGAGTTACCATGGCTAGTTACCATGGCTAGTTACCATGGCTGATAAAGTAATGTAGTGCTAGTTACCATGGCTAGTTACCATGGCTAGTTACCATGGCTGATAAAGTAATGTAGTGCTAGTTACCATGGCTAGTTACCATGGCTGATAAAGTAATGTAGTGCTAGTTACCATGGCTAGTTACCATGGCTGATAAAGTAATGTAGTGCTAGTTACCATGGCTAGTTACCATGGCTGATAAAGTAATGTAGTGCTATTTACCATGGCTAGTAACCATGGCTGATAAAGTAATGTAGTGCTAGTTACCATGGCTAGTTACCATGGCTGATAAAGTAATGTAGTGCTAGTTACTATGGCTAGTTACCATGGCTGATAAAGTAATGTAGTGCTAGTTACCATGGCTAGTTACCTGGCTGATAAAGTAATGTAGTGCTAGTTACCATGGCTAGTTACCATGGCTGATAAAGTAATGTAGTGCTAGTTACCATGGCTAGTTACCATGGCTAGTAACCATGGCTGATAAAGTAATGTAGTGCTAGTTACCATGGCTAGTTACCATGGCTGATAAAGTAATGTAGTGCTAGTTACCATGGCTAGTTACCATGGCTGATAAAGTAATGTAGTGCTAGTTACCATGGCTAGTTACCATGGCTAGTTACCATGGCTGATAAAGTAATGTAGTGCTAGTTACCATGGCTAGTTACCATGGCTGATAAAGTAATGTAGTGCTATTTACCATGGCTAGTAACCATGGCTGATAAAGTAATGTAGTGCTAGTTACCATAGCTAGTTACCATGGCTAGTAACCATGGCTGATAAAGTAATGTAGTGCTAGTTACCATGGCTAGTTACCATGGCTGATAGAGTAATGTAGTGCTAGTTACCATGGCTAGTTACCTGGCTGATAAAGTAATGTAGTGCTAGTTACCATGGCTAGTTACCATGGCTGATAAAGTAATGTAGTGCTAGTTACCATGGCTAGTTACCATGGCTGATAAAGTAATGTAGTGCTAGTTACCATAGCTAGTTACCATGGCTAGTAACCATGGCTGATAAAGTAATGTAGTGCTAGTTACCATGGCTAGTTACCATGGCTGATAAAGTAATGTAGTGCTAGTTACCATAGCTAGTTACCATGGCTAGTAACCATGGCTGATAAAGTAATGTAGTGCTAGTTACCATGGCTAGTTACCATGGCTGATAAAGTAATGTAGTGCTAGTTACCATGGCTAGTTACCGTGGCTGATAAAGTAATGTAGTGCTAGTTACCATGGCTAGTAACCATGGCTGATAGAGTAATGTAGTGCTAGTTACCATGGCTAGTTACCATGGCTGATAAAGTAATGTAGTGCTAGTTACCATGGCTAGTTACCATGGCTGATAAAGTAATGTAGTGCTAGTTACCATGGCTAGTAACCATGGCTGATAAAGTAATGTAGTGCTAGTTACCATGGCTAGTAACTATGGCTGATAAAGTAATGTAGTGCTAGTTACCATAGCTAGTTACCATGGCTAGTAACCATGGCTGATAAAGTAATGTAGTGCTAGTTACCATGGCTGGAGTTACCATGGCTAGTTACCATGGCTAGTTACCATGGCTGATAAAGTAATGTAGTGCTAGTTACCATGGCTAGTTACCATGGCTGATAAAGTAATGTAGTGCTAGTTACCATGGCTAGTTACCATGGCTGATAAAGTAATGTAGTGCTAGTTACCATGGCTAGTTACCTGGCTGATAAAGTAATGTAGTGCTAGTTACCATGGCTAGTTACCATGGCTGATAAAGTAATGTAGTGCTAGTTACCATGGCTAGTTACCATGGCTGATAAAGTAATGTAGTGCTAGTTACCATGGCTAGTTACCATGGCCGATAAAGTAATGTAGTGCTATTTACCATGGCTAGTTACCTGGCTGATAAAGTAATGTAGTGCTAGTTACCATGGCTAGTTACCATGGCTGATAAAGTAATGTAGTGCTAGTTACCATGGCTAGTTACCATGGCTGATAAAGTAATGTAGTGCTAGTTACCATGGCTAGTTACCATGGCTGAAAAAGTAATGTAGTGCTAGTTACCATGGCTGGTAACCATGGCTAGTTACCATGGCTAATAAAGTAATGTAGTGCCAGTTACCATGGCTAGTTACCATGGCTGATAAAGTAATGTAGTGCTATTTACCATGGCTAGTTACCATGGCTGATAAAGTAATGTAGTGCTAGTTACCATGGCTAGTTACCATGGCTGATAAAGTAATGTAGTGCTATTTACCATGGCTAGTTACCTGGCTGATAAAGTAATGTAGTGCTAGTTATCATGGCTGGAGTTACCATGGCTGATAAAGTAATGTAGTGCTAGTTACCATGGCTGATAAAGTAATGTAGTGCTAGTTACCATGGCTGGAGTTACCATGGCTAGTTACCATGGCTAGTTACCATGGCTAGTTACCATGGCTAGTTACCATGGCTGATAAAGTAATATAGTGCTAGTTACCATGGCTAGTAACCATGGCTGATAAAGTAATGTAGTGCTAGTTACCATGGCTGGAGTTACCATGGCTGATAAAGTAATTTAGTCTAGTTACCATGGCTAGTTACCATGGCTAGTTACCATGGCTGATAAAGTAATGTGGTGCTAGTTACCATGGCTAGTTACCATGGCTGATAAAGTAATGTAGTGCTAGTTACCATGGCTAGTTACCATGGCTGATAAAGTAATGTAGTGCTAGTTACCATGGCTGGAGTTACCATGGCTAGTTACCATGGCTGATAAAGTAATGTAGTGCTAGTTACCATGGCTGGAGTTACCATGGCTAGTTACCATGGCTGATAAAGTAATGTAGTGCTAGTTACTATGGCTAGTTACCATGGCTGATAAAGTAATGTAGTGCTAGTTACTATGGCTAGTTACCATGGCTGATAAAGTAATGTAGTGCTAGTTACTATGGCTAGTTACCATGGCTGATAAAGTAATGTAGTGCTAGTTACCATGGCTGGAGTTACCATGGCTAGTTACCATGGCTGATAAAGTAATGTAGTGCTAGTTACCATGGCTAGTTACCATGGCTAGTTACCATGGCTGATAAAGTAATGTAGTGCTAGTTACCATGGCTAGTTACCATGGCTGATAAAGTAATGTAGTGCTAGTTACCATGGCTAGTTACCATGGCTGATAAAGTAATGTAGTGCTAGTTACCATGGCTAGTTACCATGGCTGATAAAGTAATGTAGTGCTAGTTACCATGGCTAGTTACCATGGCTGATAAAGTAATGTAGTGCTAGTTACCATGGCTAGTTACCATGGCTGATAAAGTAATGTAGTGCTATTTACCATGGCTAGTTACCATGGCTGATAAAGTAATGTAGTGCTAGTTACTATGGCTAGTTACCATGGTTGATAAAGTAATGTAGTGCTAGTTACCATGGCTAGTTACCATGGTTGATAAAGTAATGTAGTGCTTGTTACCATGGCTGGAGTTACCATGGCTGATAAAGTAATGTAGTGCTAGTTACCATGGCTAGTTACCATGGCTGATAAAGTAATGTAGTGCTAGTTACCATGGCTAGTTACCATGGCTGATAAAGTAATGTAGTGCTAGTTACCATGGCTGGAGGAGCGGTCTGTGGTCGTGTTTTCTCTCTAGTAGCTGGAGTTTCCGGAGGTCTGAAAAACAGATTTTAGTTACGGTAATATCAATATTTACATAGTTTTTACTGCGTTTAATTTTAACGCTTTAGTTTTAATCAAAATGAAAAAGACAAATCCTTTTGAAATGACTATCAGTCACTGGAAATTTTGACCGCACAAAAGATAACCAAGAGAAATATACGAATTACGATCAACTGATACTCACAGAAGGGCGACAGAGTTGAGATAATCCACATAATTAACAACGTCATCCTCATGTTGTGGACCTGGAATCTGTAACCCGTAGTCTGACATGATGTTCTTGAAGTCAGAGTACGGCACGCAGCCTGTCTCGTCTTTATCTAAAGACCTGAACATGGGTAATAATAGTAATCTTATTCTTGGTCAGTCAAATTAGCCCCTCAACCACCCAGATACATCGGAGTATGGATTGGACAATATAGAAACAACTCTGCAGCGTAAATAAGGTTAAGCAACATTTGGAGTTCAATTTATTAATTATTTGCCTACAAAAGGTAAAAAACGTTTTTTACCAACAAAATTCTCCGGCGAAATACCTGAAATTGTCAAGAACGTCCACAAAGTCAGAGTGGAGCTGAGCGAAGAGTCGTGCCTCAGCAATGTCTGCAAAATGGCCGGGGAACCCCCAAATCCAAAAAGATTTCATGGCTCTGGAAAGGCGCTGTGTAAAACTATCCGGGACAGGCGGGGTGGGAACCAGTCTTGTCGATTACGGACCTACCAAACCCTGAAAATGGATATAATTTCACGTGGGCTCAGGAATCAAACCTTCAAAACTTAGGGTTTTAATACGCAGGCGAACAAGAGGGGATTAAATTTTTCCCATGGTTGTTGGCGGCGGGGAGGCGTTGAGTTTGAGAGGTTTTTTAGAGAAATGGGCTGCCTCTGGTTGGGGGGGGCCGGGGAAAGGACGAGTTAAGGGTTTCACATGAAGGGACTTTTGTGTTTAGGGATTTGCTTTAAAAGTTGTGGACCCTGCGAACACCCTCGGAGACAGAAAGGAATTTTTAGTAGGCTAAAACCATAATGAACATTTCCTTTTATTCCCAAAAGCAGCTTTTCTTTGGGTAGAAAACATAAACAACTAATCACCGTGTCGCCTGAATTTTCTGGCCCAAACAAAAAATAAACAACGGGCAAGGGATCAACCCCCCCGGGTGACCATCCATGGTAAAAAACTATGGGGTGGTACAACCAGGGAGGTGGGTCAAAAGTACAATTTACGGTGACGTTTTCCTCGGATGAATAATCTTTCCAGTTAAGGGGGGGGGACAAAATATGTTTGTAGGGGGTAGTTGAAACAGTTATCCGGCGCAGGATTAGGCCCGCGGATAATATAGAGGGGATAACACGTGGTGGTGGACTTGATATCTTTTCAGGGGAAATTCACTTGGACGCTGGGCTGAAGATTTACTTGGTCCGGACAGGCTTTGCTTGCCCGGTCCCTGGTGGGGAACTCCTATTCAAGTTAAAGTATGGGGGGGACTCTAAAATGTAGGGACTCCTAAAGGTAGGGGGGGATCTTCTAAATAGGTAATGGGGGGGACTCTAAAGGTAAGGACTTCTAAAAGCGGCTAGGGGGAACTCTAACGTAGGGGGAACTACTTTATCAAGTAAAAGTAAGAAATCTAAGGGTAGGGGGACTCTAAAGGTATGGCTCTAAAAAAGTAGGACTCTAAGTTCGGGGGGACTCTTAAAGTGGGGGGGACTCTAAACAAAGTGGGGACTCAAAACGTAGGGAACTCTATCAAAGTTGTTAAAAATAGTATGGGAACTCTTTAAGTAGGTGGGGACTCCTAAAAAGTAGGTACTCCTAAAAAGTGGGTACCCTTTAAAAGTAGGACCTTCTTAAAAGTTAAAAGGACTCTAAAGGTAGGACTCTAAAAGTTAGGAACTCTCTACAGTCTAGACTCTTTAAAATAGTATGGGGGAACTCTAAAAGTTAGGGGACTCTAAAGTAGGGGGACTCTAATCAAGGGTATGTTTTCTTTGTGGGGGGCAATAAGATTTTCCAATTTTTGGTGAGAAGGCTTTGTTAAAAAACCCTTGTGTTAACCCAAGGCTGTTTTATGCTTGGGGAACAAGGTCTAAAAACTTGTTGGATTTTTGTAAATACTACACTTTAGCTAAAAAAACGGCAGAGGGACCAATGGAATATTAATTTTACACAGGGTACGTAATTTTTAAAAACTGATTCTGGAACCATTTTCTGAACGGTGACGACCTGAAAGGAAATAATACGGTACAACTGAAATATTGTGGTGATATTGTTTCTTTTCTACCAATGGTTCGTTTCCTTCTGTCTTTATTGGGGGGTGTGGGTACTTGTTTTTCAAGTTGGTGAAATAGGCTATCCTGGGTAAATATCGTTTGAGGAAAATAAGAGCTGACATTTCAGGACATTCTCGCAAACCTCGGAAACTTGACTTCTTGGATAAAACTTTGTCGTACACCTTGGGGTATTATAAATTATTTTGTATTTTAAAACTTGTTATATTAATTTGGTATTTTTTATATTGGTTACAAGGAGCCAATTACTACTTTTTGTCATTTCTTTACGGGGTGCACATCGGGTGGACCCAAAGACCAGTATTTTATAATAATTTCTGTTACGGGGACCACTTTTTAAAAATTCCAATTTCAAGATTGCCTTGTGGTTATTGGGAATGTTTTTCTGTTAATGTAATTTGGTTGTTTTAACCTGAGGGAATTTTTTTTACTCTTGACCCACAAAATATGGGGACAAAGTCAAATGGTTTTCTTAGATTTTCGATGGAAAAAGTTGGAACACGTGGTTTTCATTAACTTTATAATTTTTCAATTTCATAAAGAAAACGATTGTTGGTGTTGGTTGCGAATTTTTTGCAAGGGGATTACGTGAAGGGTTGTTCAAAAACGTTAAAAACCATTTACTCTTTCCACTGCTCTAATTTTTTGGGGTACTACATTTCAGTAAATTTTCGCCAACAGCAGCAGTACTCCCGCTATAAAATGGGGACAATTTCCCCACAATTTTTTCCCTAACAAAATTGGGGGGCAGGGTTACCCACAACGGCTTCAAAAAAATTTGCAAGGAAATAATAGAGTTGAACTTACGACGAGACCCTGGGCTTTTCGGGGACCAGGCGGGTGAGGGGGGTAGGAAGGGAATATCCCGGTTTTTCCGATAAGGGGGGGGGGGGGGGATTTTCTTCTGTTAAGGGTCAAAAAAAAACGCTTCCTTTTGTTTTCTTGGGCCCACGTCATTTGCCCACCTCCCCGGGCGGGGGACTTTGTGCCCTTGGCTAGCTAAAGTAGGCTCTCACCCTTATTTCGGTTTGAGAAAGCCCTGTTTTCCGGGGTGGTTTTACAGGGGTTACACCGGTGCCCGGAGTGGCGGGGTTTTCGCTTCCTGGATTGGAGGAACCCACCTCGGGGGAACGCGGACACCGAACCTTCCTGGGTGGAGGACGAACAGGGGGGACCCGCCGCGCTGTCGGGAAAAGTCCCAGGGGTCATTTAATGTCAAAGTGTTTCCTTACAAAATTAATTTACCCCATTTCGATAAATGTGAAACCTTTTCATTTTTTACCATTGGGAATAATGGCCAATCTACAAGGCCGGGGGGACGTAAGCAGGGATCACGATGCTAGAAGGCAAGTGTGGCGGGGCCCGGGGAGGGGAGGGCGTTTTGTTTAACAAGGGGACCTGGTGGGGGGCGTGGGGACCCCTCAATTATGTGATCACTGGATGGGGGTGTGCTTCCACGTGATATGCCCCGGGGTGTGTAGGCAGGTTGGCTTGGTGGAGGGGGTGGGGACGGGGGATGTCCTGAGAGGAAAAAAGCTCCTGGCTGGGGGAGGCGGCTGCTGTTTCTGTTATTGGGGTCCCCACTCTTTTCTGGGGGACCCCCCACCTCAGTGCCTTCTAAGGAGTCCTCTGGGGACATTTTCAGGGGCTCAATTTCTTGAAAGGAAATGGGGCTGTATATTTAACTAGCCAATTCGGGCAATAAATTCGCCCAATTTTGTCATCAGTCATTGTTCAGAATTGTTAAATTTCTTATTTCCTATAGCTGATACTATGTTTTTCCTCTATTTAATTTTTCAGTTAAAAAAAATACCCCATTTTTTAACCAGCGGAGCCTAATTTCCTGGTTTCCCCAAAAAACTTTCGGGGTTTACAGTAAAAGGACCTGGTTAAAAATTACCCCCAATAAAAACTTCGGGGGGTTTACTGTTTTTATAGGACCTGGTTAAAAAACTTTAACCGGACAGGAGGGTGGGGACCTTGCAAGGCCCCAACACTTCTTTTGTAACAACGGGTGGGGGGGGGGGGTGGGGGCCCTGGACAGTTTTCCTTTCCTGGGATTTTACTATGCCTGGCCATAAACATCTACCTTTAGGAAAAACATTAGGTTTCCCTTGTTATATGGCTTACTCCCCACTGGGGGACAACTTTGACACTGGGACCAACCTTAACTTTACCAAACACATTGATAAAACTGGGACACCTTACTTTTAGCCAACCAAGGGATTAAAACTGGGGACAACCTTACTTACCATAAAACTAATCGGGTACCAGTGACTCCTGAATGCTTTTCCATAAAAAAACTGTACGAGTTTCTTAATCCCACACCCAAATTTATTCCTTCACTTTTGGTTTTAAAAAATTTGGCCAGAAAAACCAAAATGGTGACCCTACAACTGGTTTCCAACCCAACCACCATTAAAATCTATTTGCCACAACACTTGTGGACATGGACAGACAGGGCACCCAACACCAGGGTTCAGGGGCCAAATCTTCAAAAAATTCAATTTTCGTGGAGATCTTGGGAGGGGCAAAAATATGTTTGAGTGAAATTTTTGCTTCTGAAGGAGAAATTTGGGGCAAATCGAAACAAGAAAAA
This sequence comes from Bolinopsis microptera, assembly GCF_026151205.1. Classification (NCBI taxonomy): domain Eukaryota; kingdom Metazoa; phylum Ctenophora; class Tentaculata; order Lobata; family Bolinopsidae; genus Bolinopsis; species Bolinopsis microptera. The sequence goes on along the minus strand of NW_026971798.1, from coordinate 32,544 downwards.
ATATGTAAAAAATTTAGGGGGGGTTAAAAACTGATTCAGGGGGCGGGAATATTTCGGTTTTTCATAGGAGTTTATTTATATTTAATTTACTTAGTGGAAACAGGGGGTTGAGAGAAATGAGTTTAAACTCTTTGTTAAAAATAATTTTCTGCTATTATTCTGGAAAAATTGTTCTCCACACCGGTTCTTTGGATGTTGCTGGGGACTTCCGCATGATTTGTTGTCCTGCCCTATGGAGCATTGTAATTCCTTTGGGTTTCCCGGGTAAGTTTCACAGTAGGAAAAGAATCAAGGCTTTTACCTCCCCCCCCCTTCCATAGCCCCCCACACTGAAGGGGGGACCCCGGCGGGACATTCACACCTGGACCTTTCCTTTGTGTAGTTTAATGGGGACGTTAAAATACTTAAAAATTCCACGTTCATACAAAACCGGTTAGGAAGGGAATAATGACTAACTAAACAACAGATGAAATTTATTTTATACTTTTACAAGGGAATCCCTGAACCTAATCTCCCGGGGACAAAATAAACCAAAACTTTTGCAGGTCGCACCAGGATTACGGGCTCCTGATGGTCCCCGGGAGTAACCCCCCTCCTTCCCCTTGGGACTCCCTTTGCTCTTGCTGCTCCCCTCAAAAGAGGGCCCCCTTCCCTCACGTCTAGCAAGGCTGGGATGCGGGGGGGGAGTGGAAGGGAGGTGGGTTGGGAGGGAGGTTTGTTTTTAAAGTGACTCCCCCACTCTTTACACTCCATCGCTTTCAAGAATAAATCCATTTTCCCCCTTTTATTGGAAAATTCCTGTTTGGAGGATTTGCTTCATATGGAAGTTTAATTCGATAGTGTGAAAATATAGCGAGGAAAAAAAATCAAAGACGAAATATTAGTTATGGGGAATGTAAAAAATAAATTCTTTAAAGGAAAGAGGTGGAACCACCATTATGGTTAATTGAAAGCTTGACCTAGTTCACCCCCTTGTTGTTGTTGGGAGAGTGTTTGGGGAGGTTTGTGGGAAGGGAGGGTTGAGGCGGCGAGGGTGGTTGCCAGGGTTAATGGCAAAAATTGGGGGCAAACCAACTTAAAAAACCCCTTACTTTTCTTCTAACTGATTATCAATCCAACAGCTCTTTCTGGTCCTAATGTACAGAGGAGGGAAACAAAACCGTAAGACATAAAAATTACCTGGCCTTTATTTTTAAAACAATTGAAAACATAAACCATTTTTACCGTAAATGCTGATCTATTAATTAATCGGAAGATCATTTACAATTAACGCCATTTCAATATGAATTCCGTAAAGGCATGTTTGCAATATAAATAAAAAAAGTTGGTTACCAATAAGGCGACAAAAAAGCCACTTTATTTTATTAAAAACAGAGACTAAGCGGATAATTTTTTTACTTGTTTGGTTGCCAGAGTTAACACTTAAGCTAAAAAACAAACTTTATCCACTTTATCCTTTAGCGCAACTTAACAAACAGGGACGCAGGCGGGGTCTCTTAGTCGGTCCCACTAAATTCCAATTCCAGGCACAACAAAGACTACTAACAATTACAAACACTTTACTAATTAATAAAACAAAAAACAGATTGAAAAAGTCAAGCAGTGAAGAAAAAAAACAGTATACTGCCAAGGCCTTCTGTACCTGGGAAGGGGGATCGGGCTCAAGAGGGGGGGAAGGTGAGGCGTTAGTAGAGGTAGAAGAATTTTGTTAGGGAATTAGGCAATGCTTTAGGCAAATCTGGTATTTCTACCATGGGCAAGGGAGGGTTTTCGTTATTGTATTTACTAATGTGGGGAGATGGATGGGAGTAGATAGAGGGAGGGAGAGGGGAGGAGAGGAGAGGGGGAGGAGGGAGGAGGAGGGAGAGGGGAGAGAAGGAGGAAGCGAGAGAATGAGGGAAGGGGAAGGATAAGGAAGGAGGAGGGTAGGGAGGGAGGGAGGAAGGGTGGGGGAGGGACCTAAAGGAGTAGAGGAGGGGAGAGAGCGAGGAGGGAGCGAGGAAGAGATGAGGGGGCGAAGAGAAATGGAGAGAGAGAGAGAGTGAGGAGGGTGGAGAGAGGGGAGTAGAGAGAGGGGAGAAAGAGGGAGGAGTGGAGAGTGAGGAAAGATGAGAGGGGAGGAGGGAGAGGGAGGGAGGTGAGGGGGAGGGAGGGAGAGAGAGAGGAGGAGAGGGATACGGACAAGGGAGGGAGGAGGGGGGATGAGAGGAGGAGGGGGACGGGACGAGAGGAGAGCGAGGAGTAGACGGGTAGGGGGGGAGAGGGAGGAGAGAGAGGGGAAGGGAAGAGATGAGCGGGAGGAGAGGAGGATGAGAGGGGAGAGGGAGGGGATGGGACAGGGGGGAGGACGGAGGGGGAGAGATGGTAGGGGTGGGGAGTGGGAGAGATCCGGAGGGATGAGGGGTGGAGGTAGCGGGAGGGAGAGGAGAGAACCGACGGGGGGAGGGGAGACGAGGGAGAGGTGGGGGGGAGGGAGTGAGACGTGTGATGGACGGAATGGGACGGGGGAAGACTGGACAGAGAGAGGGGAGCGAGGGGGGAGGAGAGGGGGGGGGGAGTGAGTGAGGAGGCGGAGGAGATGGGTGGGGGAGGCGCCAGAGCCAGTATTTTCACACCCCCCAACTCTTAGTAAATTCTACCACATGGGAATAAACCTCGTGGTGGGGCACAGGGGGTAATGGGGACTACTTTGTATTCCAGTTTTGTAAAAAAAAAACTGGGGGGGGGGGGGGGGACCAAATTGACGGGACAGTGGATCCACGAATAAAAGGAGGAGGGACTATTCATGTTAAAAAAGGAGGATCAAATTTTCAATAAACACCGGCTGGGCTTTCATTGATGTTTGATCATTGGGAAGGCATTACTGGGTTGTTGGTTTTCATGGGTTTTAAAACCAGGGAGAAAACCATTAAAAAAAAATTTTGGTCCCAATCGAAGCCAAAACGGTAAAACCACTGTTTCAAAATGAATATTGAATAGGCCCGGATCGGATAAAAAAACAATATTCCCACCGAAAAAAACCTGGGGTTCCCAATAAAAAACATTATCACCGGAAAATGAAATCCAATAAACCCTTATCTTTTATCAGTCGGGGAAAGATAATAAGGCATTTTTATGGGCCCACCCTCACGAGGGGGAGTTCATAATTTTAGCCATAATGTAGGGGGGGGGGGGGGGTGACGTTGGCTATCGAATTCAAAAGGAAGAAAAAAACTAAATGGTTCTAGCTAAGGAGCGGCGGGATTCCAAGGGGTGACCCACCCCCCCCCCCCCCCCCGGTGAACCAAGATGGCCACCACACCCGCGGCTTATTTTAACCTTACACAATCCGGGCGGCGCCGGCCCCGCGGAGCCCCCAACCAACGTCTCACTCCATAAAACCGGGGTGGGCCCCATGGGTACCGATATTTAAAGTTTAATTTTAACACTGGGTCCCGTGATCAGATATTTCACCTGCACCTTAAACGTAGTAACAAGGTGAATGATTTATATTTTCGCCCATTTTACTCCAATCCCCAAATTTACATTCCATCTCTTCGGAGGATTTGTGACACAAAAGTGAAGGTTTCAGTGGGGAGTACGGGAGTCAGGCAGAGTTACAGTTGGGAGTGGTCAGTTGACGTCCAGTGAAAGGGTCCAGTGGGGAGTTTTCAAGTGATGTACAGTGAGGGGTTGCAGTGGGAGTCAGTGGAGTTCCAGTGAGTTCAGTTGGAGCTCAGTGGAGGTCAGTTGAGTCCAAGTAGGGGAGGTCAGTGAGTCAAGGGCCAGGTTGCAAAGGCCCCAGTCCTGGCCAGGTAAGCCAGTGAAGGTCCAGTCCAGGCCAGTTTGAGTTCTCAGGTCCAAACGGGGGGGCACCAGTCGAGGTCAGTCAGCCCAAAGGTGAGCCAGTAAAAATTGTTGAATTGGATTTGGGCCCGAGGGCCCAAGTCCAGTCCCTCCTCGGGCTCTAAAGGGAAAATTTGATTTTTAGTATTAATTGTGGAATGTGCATCAAAAAGGTGGGATTTAAAGGGCTCCCTTTAAGTCGGAAATCACAGTAAACAAAAATCATACTATTTAGGGATTTTCGGGAGGAGGATCCAAGATAAAAAATTGCGTCCTGTTTAAAACAAGAGATTGGGTGGGACCGTAACATTGGAACAATTCATCCAAAACAAAACCCACAAAATGGAATCCATTTTTTCCAACAATTATAAAATGGGGGGGGCCAAACAATAAGTTTCAACGTTGCTGATAAAGGGGCCAATTAACACATATACGGATATTTTTTATAAAGGGGGGGCCACTTTTATTGAAGGTCCCCGGGGACAGGTTTTTTTTTAAGGCAATTAAAAACCCTTTGTGCTTTCATTGGAGACGGCAAGGTTCCAACCCCCCAAAAAACTTTTTTATCATACCTTTTTCGTGTACTTCAAACTAACCAGGACCAGGGTACACAGTACAGATTATCCCCAACCCCTCATATTTCGGGCGTTTAAAAAGTTAATCAAAAAAATTATTCAAAACAAGAAAAAAACGGAGGAAACTGTCCAAATGTGGGGAACAAATTCAGTCGAAGGAAAAAAGGGTCATTGTGGGGTAAAGGGAATGACGGGAAATTTGTGGGGGTTAACCCAAGGGGTGGGGAAATAATAGGAATGTGTCTGCAAAAAGATTTTGCAGCAAATATGGGCCCCAGAAATATGGGGGAAATAACCGTTTCCCCTCAGGCGTACATTGGGAATCGAGGGTGGGATTTTTGCAGTTCCACCAGTTTCCACCAAAAATTCCTAAAGTGTAGTGGGCCGGGGGAAGCAGCTGGGGCAACTCAACCGCCTATTTGAACAAAAAAAAACGACCACCTGGTTACCCTTATCAAGAAGGCATTTTCAAAACTCTTTGGGGGGGCCATTCATTCTCTATGATTCAATAATTTCCACGCTTTCAATAGACAATATAGGCTTACATGGAGTATAAATCTGCTCTTAATTATATTACAAGGGGCATTTTCAAAAAACATATTTATGCCTAAGACCAACCCGACTGGAAAACAAAAAAACCGAACATAACGGGAAGAAAATTTCATTCCATTTGAAGGCACCACTTGTAAAAACTTTTCCACTGTTTTGCCCCTTTATTTAGGCGATCAGTATTGTGTCACCATTAATCATTAGGGGTCATGGTCCAGTTTTCACCAATTTTTAAAACGTTTTTACTTTAGATTTTTAGCTAAAAACCTAATAGAAGTACAAAAATTAAATTAGTAAAAACTTAGTGTAGGGGAATTGTGTCAACTGCTTATCTCCCACCATTGGGGCCAAAACAAGATTCTGCTGTCCACTGACTTTGGGGCCCGGTAGAAAATGTAAAAAAAAAAGTTGGAGTGACTTCTAAAATCGTCTGGATTTTTCTTATCCGCTGATATTGGGTTTTAGAAAATTTTGTTGGCCATACTCAAAAATAAAAACCCCAAATAAGTAGGATAAAACCCTTAAAAATGCGAAGGGCCACAACGCCAGTTCAACAGAAAACCACAAAAATTAAAGTTTTAAACAAGAAAAACTAAAAACAAAGGGGGGGGGGTGGGACACAACAAGGTTTTTTACCATGGGGGGGGTACCACAAGACATTTAATTTAATTCTCAATTTTCTGAATGCATTCTGTTGTTGTAGACAGTAAACCCCCAAGGGATAACGATGATAAAAATAAATAGCAGGTATATACGGTTAGTCCCCCCTCCTTTAATTCGGAATTTGTAACCACTTAGCGCTTTGTGGCTGGGTTCCAAGTAGCAAAAGCCAACTTTCCTCCACTCAAAAAAAAGGGAAGAGGGAACCTGAACATAAATAAACTTGTGAAATTCCAACAAGTTTAAAAAACTTAATCAAATAAAATATTACAACCCACTTTACTTAATTCTTTTTTTAAAATAACCTTTAATATAACTGCTAAAAAACCTTGTTAAGGAATTTTGTAAAAAAGTTCATTTGACGCCCCCGCTTCAGAACCCGGGTTTCTTCTATGTTACTTTCCCTGAGGTGCCCTTAATTTATCAATCAAGTTCCCCATAATGATAAAAGAAAACAAATTTGTTAAATAAAATTATTTTTTGGCCGGGTGTCTTTCCTATTAATCTCCAATTATTTAATTAGAGCCGCGGGTCGTATGGTTATAATGGTAGATCCCGCTCTCCAGGGGGCCGTTTTCGAACTAACAAACTTTATTCCAATTCCTTAAATTTTCAGGATTAGTGCGCCCCCCACAATTAGAAGGGGGGGGGTCATCCCGTACTATGCCCGGAGGGGGTTTTTTCCTTCTCACCACAGGCAAAAACACTGGAGTTCTCGTGGTTTTTTTTTATTTTAGCGGTTCGGGGTTCTCCGGTTCCGTCTTCCCAACCAGATTTGATTTTGAACACCTTAGGTTTACTAAACAACCAAAAAAAAAATTTACAAACCCGTTAAATAACATGGCTAGCCAAGAAACTTTGATGCCAGATGAAGGTTGGGCGCCGTAAACGTTGCAGTTAACCAGGGTGGGGGGGTCAGCCGGGCCCTTCGGTTATTTCTACCCGCCCACTTTGAATTGGATGGGCCTACGACAGTGATGCAAAAAAAAAAAAACTTATCTTATATAAGGTTGCACAAACCACGTGCAGAAACAAAAAACCAAAACAAACGAAACAGGGGACTGACCACCCCCCACAACATGTTTAACCGGCCACCCTTCTACCCAGAAGCCCCTCCAAGCCTTTTGGACTGCTCTCCATTATTTTTTCATTTACTTGCATTTTTTTTATTTTGACTTATTTTCAAGGTGTTTGTCCTTTCTCCGATTAGTTAAATACCCCGGATGTGGAAAACCCTATGGTCTTTTTAGAAGGGAAATATTTTTCTTATTTTTTTTTTATTTTTTTTTTTTCGTTTCCCTTTTTTCAATTTTTCCGATGTTTATTTACATTTAAAAAAACTTTTGGGGAACCTCAATTTCAATTCCATTATTTATTCCCAAAAAACTATTTGTATTTTGGTTTGGAGAATTTTGATAATCAAAGTTCAGGTCATGGGGGGTTCGCTTGGAAGGGCTTGAAGCCAGTGAGGGTTTTCCGCCTTACAACCATGTACAGGATGGTTTATGATTATTAAATTTTTTGGCACGTGGGGACGGGGGTGGGGGGTCCCGTTTAATTTACCCGGCCGCGGGGGCAAGGGCGCCCCCTGGTTATTTACTTAATATCTGGAATAGCAAGAGAAAAAAAATTAAGGCCGGCTGTTTAACTCATGGGGCCCCTACTTGACATTAAAAAATCGATGAACAAAAAGGCGTGGACCTCGCGGACATCTTTTAAAATTTTATTCATCTTTCCAATATCCCGAATTCGATTTTTGGTGGGTCTTCAGTTACCAATTAGTTATAGGGAGGTTGGAAAATTTTTATCCATTTCAATAGTATTTTAGCATGAGGAAAAATATACTCAGGATTCAAAATTGGGTTAATGGTGCTGGGAACGGAAAGTCCCCGAATTTAGGGGCATATGAAAAACCCGCAATTTCATACAACATTTTGGTTTTCTAAATTAGTCTGTTAATCTTTTCCTTTTTTTCCTATGTGACATTATTCAAAAGTTTTGGTGGTTTTTAAAGTGGCAGTCTGGTAGAGTTGTATCTACCCGGGGGGGGCCGGGACGGTTGTCGCAATTATTTTTTTTCTGTTATTTATCAAGGCTCTGTTGGTTATTGTAGGCCACGGGCCGGTTTTGTTTGCTTTGCTTTTGTTTTTGTTTTTTTTCTTTCCTGGTTTTTTTTTTTTTCCTTTTCGGTGGGTCATTTACATAAAATTCAACCGTTCGTCTTTTACTCTCAGTTTTGTCTAAAACCCATTCCGGCTAATAATTTCGTTCATCAAAAACAGTTAAATCCGATTGTTATATTTGTCTGAAAAAAAACCGGGAGGGGGGAAGGGTTTTGAATTTTACCATTCCAGGAAACTTCGAATGGGAAAAACCTCATATCTAAATTATAGATTTGGTCGGGCAATTGTGGATGGTTGGTGGAACCAGGGCTTTAGGGGATGCCTTAAAATGGTGTTCTTTTGCTTGTTTTGGTCAAGCAGTAGAATCCGTTTTGACAAAAATACATATTTGGAAAAAAGGGGGGAGAAAGCCCTAAAATAAATAACCCAATTTATAGGCCCCCTCACAAAATGGGGTTTAGGGACAAAAACCTCCAAAAATGGGTTATATTATTGAAAATTTAGAAGGTTTAGTTCACATGAAAAACACTTTCTTTTGGGCAATTCTTCTTTCCATAATTTTCATCTTTTTTAACTTCCATTCTTTTCCGCAATTCGCAAATGCCCTGATCATTTTCAATAAGTGGGGAACTCTTTTGTAATGTGTTTCTATTTTCTAGGGGGATTAATATTTTAGTCAAACATATTTTTAAATAGTCGTCGGAGATGGAGGATCCCTAGTAGGGACGGCAGTGGGTGGGGGGGGGGGACCGAAATTTTATTAAAAGGTTATTTTTTCCAAGGGCCTCGTTCCACAAACCAATGGTTCCTTATTTTAACTATAAAACTGGTTTGCCATTTGGGCCATTTATATCATTCGTTTATATTTCATTGTTTATTTTCATTTCTTCAATAAAATTTTTTGTGCTAACTTAAAGCAGTCATTTATTCGGAATGTTAAAATTATTTATTTTGGTTATAAAAATGGTTGCCAATTTTAAAAGGTAACGGGACGATTAAGGAGAACTTTCAGGTTGAAACCTTCCAGTTGTTGTAATCAAAGGGGTGGGGGGACTATTCAGCCCATTTGGCCATACAATACAAATTTTATTTGTAGCATTTTATTTTCCAAGTTTAAATTAAATTGCCAGCGTATGAAAAAAAACACGGGGGAACGGAGCTTTAAAATTTATTTCCCTGGCATTCACCCATATAATGTATTAAAAAATTGGATTTTACCAAATTAATTATGTAATAACTTCAAATTGTTCAATAAGTCCGTTTGGCCCTCCGGTCTTATTTCACAAAAACGCGGCCCAAAGTAATACTTAAATTTTTTTAGGGAAATGGAACTTGGCAATTAAAATTTAGACCGGGGGGGACTCATTATTCATTATTGCGACATTATGTAAAAAAACAATTTAGTGCCTTAAGATTTGTGGCACACTTCCGATCCCCCCCCACAACATTCTTCATTGTAAAAATTACAGCATTACATTGTCCCAAAACTTAAGTTCACTAAAACTAAAATTTCAAGCTAGCATTTCCCACATTGGCATCTTCTTTTTTTCTCTCACTAGCCATTTAACTCTGTTACCCACACAAAGTCGCAGCCACATTCTATTTTAAATAGTTTAATCCGGTATCTAAAAAAAATTTTTTCCATTCAATTCTTGGGGGGGGCCATATATTTTAGGGCCCGGTCCGCCCCAAACAAAAAAAATCGCAGGATTTTCCAAAGGGACGATTCTCCCCTCCCCCGTCCCGGGTGTGTTTCCGATTTTTTCCCCAAAAACAAACCCACCCCTCCCCCGGGGGGGCACGGTCCGGGGGCATATTCCCAAGGCCAAACTTTTTAAAAGTTGTAACCCAAAAATAAAAAAACCAAAACTTCCAAATTCACATTGTTAACAAAATTCAAAAGAGTTGAAAAATGAATATTTTTTTCTAAAACAGTTTGGGGGAAGTTTTTGTGAAAAAATAAACAAATAATTATTAAAAACCATATTAACATAATTAATAAATAATACACAATTTCTAAAAAACATAAAAATAATAAACAAATATTATCATCAAACAATAAAAAAAATTAAAATAATTAAAATAAATTATAAAAATAATAAAAAAAAAATATAACATAATAAATATAAAAAATAAAACAATTAAAATAAAAAATAAATTTCTAAAAAAATAATTTATAATAAAAAAATTAAATATAATTAATAAAATATAATAAAAAAAATAAAATTTAATATAAAAAACATAAAATATAACTTATATAAACAAAACTAAAATAAATAAACACATACAATTTATATTTACTTAAATTTAAAATAAAAAAAAAATAATAAACTATATAAAACATAAAACATAAATAATTATATTAAAACTATACAAAAAATAAATATACAAAATTTTTATAAAATAAATTTTATAAAATTACTAAAATAATAATAAAAAATAAATATTAAATTTATTAAATTAATATTATTAAATTTAAATAAATTTATAAATAAATTAAAAAAATAAATAAAATATTAAATATAATAACAATTAAATATTAATTTTATTTACAATAAGTAACCTATAAAAAAATGGGATCAGTAAAACTTTTTTCGTTCTATATTTATACCAAAAAATTATTTTATCCGGGGAACGGGAACTACAACCGTTCCCGGGATTTTCAGGGGAAAAAACAAAAACCCCACCCGCACCCCTTTTCTTTTTCCTGGGCCTCACCTCTATTTCAAGGGATTTGTCCGGGAAAACAATTCAAAACCAGTCCCCTCCTCCCCATTTTTTTGCCCGGGACCGTTCCCTAAGTAGGATTGGGCCCCCCTTTTTTACTCATTTTTAACCCATTAATGGAGGGAAAGGTATGTCAGAGGGTAGTTTAAGAGTGTTGGTTAGGGGTTCTTAGGCATTGATGACCGGCTAGGGTTGAAGTGTTTACCTTTCTAAAGGGGGGACATAAGGGGAGCTAAACCACTTTTTATACTCCAGGGAGAAGAAAACCAATGTGGGGGACAGTTTTTTTTTTTACACCTTTTTCTAACAGCTTCTAAATTATTCGGAGGGAGTACTCAAATCCGAAATGGGGTTATTTTCGGGAATAAAATGTGGGCAGGTGTTGTTTTTTTTCTGGTTCAATTATTTTTTCATATTTATGTAAAGTCAATATTCTTGGTTTAATTTTTAGTTAGTAGTCGTTTTAACACCACAGAATTTTTGTTACACTTTTGTAAAAACATTAACTAGCCAAGGGGGGCCAAGGCTTACTGTTTATCATTTTTTATTTAAACCTGATTTCAAAAATCGTTTCATTGGGTAACTGCTCGTTCATGGCTAAGCTTATTTTTTACTCATCGGTTAAACAGTTCACGGCCAGTATCCAAAGTAGCCCGACAGGGGGGTGTTTTCCCACGACAAATACAAGGGGTGTTTTACGGGACCGGGTTTTAGTGGGTTTATTGGGTTATCGGTTCATTGGGTTATGGGTTTTATGGGGGTTATGGTTTTGTGGGCCTATTGGTTATGGGGGGTTATTGGGGGTTATGGGTGTTATGGTTCATGGTTTATGGTTATGGGGTTATTGGGTTATTGGTTATGGTCTTATGGTTTGTATTTGGTTATTGGTATGGCTTTATGGGTTATGGTTAGGGGGTTCACGGGGATAATGGGGTTACGGATATAAAAGGGTTTTTTACGGATTTCAGATAGGTGGGTACGATTAAGGGGCACAACGGTTAGGATTAAAAACCACTTAAAACCTAAAACAACACCTGTTCGGGGCAAAAACATAATCCGAATAAATAAAAACCCACACCTGGTCGGGGCTTGAATTTGGATTACTGCCCCAAAATTTTTCATGGGTTTCCTTTATTTCCAACCCCCCCAAAGGGGGGCGGGGGGACCCATTGACTAGTAACGTGTAACAACATAAACTTTTTTTTTGTTCCCACAGTGACAAAAACCGTTTTGCTTGCCTTTCTTCAAGGCTCCTGGCTAAGATGGTCGATGGTCATAGGGTTGGATGTGAGGCTCAATATTTTTTCAATTGTTTTTTAGGTCCCCGAATAATTTAGTTTTGGACATTTACTTTTAGATATTTAAAACAAAATTTGGGTTACTTGATACTCGTAAGGATACAGTTCAGGCACAGGAACGGAACCCTCAATTTTTGAGGTTTTCCATTCGGTTTTTTTTTCTACGGCCAAAACAAACAAAGCTAGGGTAGTTTATTTAAAAGTTGTAACCAACGTAGGTCCATCCTTTCGAAGCAGTTATTAATCGGGTAGTTAAAAACCAAATGTCTCTAATTTTCTTTGAAATTTTATAATGTTTTTCAATAATGGTTTGGCACCCAAACGGTCCCCGGACCCTTAAAAGTTCCAAATTGGTTCTTACTCAAAAAGATATTTTGTCCACCCGGGTGGAATACCGGGTGGGGTGGTCGATTTTAAAACCACAACTTGGCATCCGTTCAAATTTAAGAGGATTTTTTAAAACAGCTAGTAAGCGGATGCGGTGGGGGGGTCTATAATTATGTTTGGCAGAAAAAAATAAAGGTGGTTTCACAATGTTGTTAATTCTTTTTAAAATTGATTCTGCAAAAACAATTTTCCAAAAAAACTTTAGAAAAAAAAACTTCCTTTTAAAACCAGGGTGCTCCATTTTTTAGTCCTATTGGTTTGGTGGCTTTTGGCAGAAGTTTATATACGACCAAATAAAGGGTTCTATTTCACCGGTCGGAAACTGTGAAGCCAGGAAAATGGGGAGCAGAAAGCGATCCAACGGAGCTACCCTGGTTCCAGTGTTCCCCCTGGGGGTTCCCTAGATTTTTCAAGTTGGGGGTGCTGGTGTTAGAGGAGGCCCCCGCCGCTGTATTTTCCCAAATTGTTTTGGCATTTTATCCTTGGTGTTTTCTCACCCTCAATCCTGATCCGCTTAATAAAACAAACACTGCCCATGTAAAACCTCCCCCAACCAGTTTTTTCGGAAACCACTGATCCCGGGCGGGCTTTGGTTTTATTGGGTAGCTGTGGTGGGGACCCTACCAAACAAAAATTAAAAGGCCTCCAAAAATAACTTTTTAATAAGATCCCACATGTAGGGGTGGGCCCAAGCAGGGGGAAGGGTGGTGGTCGGGTTTGATTTAGCACCGGGAATTTTCGGATGTTGGAGCTATGAGAATTTTTCAATTGGAGGGGAAGGGATAATGGGAGGGGGGGGGGTTGGGGGAGGGGTCCCCTATTAGTGCTCCCCAACTTTCTATAACCCACCTTCCTGTATGTCCTTTTCAAAAAAAACAGCTCCATTGATCGTTGTCTTTTCAAGTCAATCAACTTGTTTTGTTTCTTAACTTTTTTCTCACTGCTTCTTTGTTCGTGTTCTCAAACATACTTTTTCCCCAAAAAGGGGTGCTGTTTCTATAGAATTAAGGGGGCATAAACATTTTTGTTTTGTTGTGATTTACGCTTTTAATTTGGCAGAAGTGGATGGCGTTGTGGGTTCCCCCCCTGTTTTAATGTATTACTTATTATATATTATATTATATTACTAATTGTATTTAGTATACTGATTGATACATTGTTTAAATTAAGTAGAACCAAAAACCACGCCAGGAAACAAATACCTTGGCTCCTCTTATTTTACATAATTTATGCGGAGGGTATCAAACTCCTAACTTGGAATTTAGGAATTCTAGGGAATAATATTATTGCAAACAAAACTGGAAAGCGTTCCAAGATGGGGGGGTCTTCAGATTCGGGGGTGTTTAACATAAAATGGCGGTTTTGTCTGATCCTAGTTCCGTGCAAACAAATGTGCAGGGAGAGGAAAACTTGTGTACTTTCGGTTCAAACCAGAATTACGTAGGGGTTAACTGTGCGGCAATTGGATGTTTACACCCCAGCGAATTCGTTATCTGTTAAAGGGAAAAATCTGTTACATTTTGGATACCATTCTTCCACAAAATTCCCTTCTTATTCGTCCCGGGCCCGTTTCTTGGACTTGCAGGGGGGGGACTTTTTCTCTGTTATGATTAAGCTGTTGAGGATTTTTAAAGATTGGATTACTTTTTAAATGCACTATTATTTGGCAGATTTGTAAGTCTGTTTGAAACATTTTCCATTGAAGGGCAAAAACTAAGCGGGGCTTAATAAATGAAGTCGATTTCATTTTTAAACCAAAAAGTATTGCCAAAAACCCTTCACCCCGGGGTCTGGAAAAACTCCCAGGGTTAAACAATATCTTTACCAGAGTATAAACAAATTATCTTTCCAGGGGTAAACCATTATCTCGAGGGGTAAAAAACAAATCAATCTTTTCAGGATAACAATTTTAATTTCTTCTTCAGGGTAAACAAACAATATCTCCAGGAATAAACCAATTCTCCTTCCAGGGTTAACCAATATTATCCCCAGGGTTAACAATATTCTCCAGAGGATTACCCCCCAATAATCTCCCAGCGGTAAAACAATATTTCTTCCAGGGTTCCGCCCGGGTAAATAACAACTAATACCAGGGGTTAAACGAATTTCTTCCAGGGGTATAACCAATATCTCCCAGAGAGGGTAAAACAAATATTTCAGGGTAACCAATAAAAAAAAAAAACAACTCCCGGGTAAAACCAATATCTCCCAGCCCCCGTCCTCCCCCCAACCCCCCATATAATATATATATATATATACCCCCCCGGTTTTAACAAATAAAACTTCCCAGGGCTAACAATATCCGCCAGGGGTAACCAACTATATCCTCCAGCGGTAAAAAAATAAAACTATAATTCTCGAGTTAAAATTTATCAATTCATTTTAAATCGTACTACGATTTTATTGAAAGATGGGATATCGTACCCCAGATTTTCTTTTTTTCGCCCGAAAACACCAAATTTTGCCAGGGAACGGAGTCAACTGGAAAAAGGTGGTTGTTCCCTTCCTTCAATTAAAAAATATGTGGGGAAGTATTTTTACCATTTAGTTAAAAACTTTTTTGATAAAAGGTTATCCGGATTTTGATAAATTGATAAACTCGTATTGGGGGAATAAACCGTAATTTTCAAACAATAGTAATTTTTATTTACGGACACAATTGCATTTGGAATGGATATGATATGGAAACACAAATAGTATATACAAATACATAAAAAAAAAACTGTCATGCTTCATGACTTAATTGATAGGCCCTCCGCCAGTACCAAAAATCATTTGCTTAAGGAACGAGGTATCCTTCATTTTTAATTGTAGCAAATTCTTTCTATATGCCACTTTTTTATTTATTTATACACCCTTCATTTTTTATTAATTTATAACTTTGGACGTTCAATCTTAATTTAATAGTTTGTAACGCTGTTTTATACTAATTTGTCAATAATAGCTTTCAAATACGGGCGCCCCGTATTGACAAAAACTCAGAAGGAATTCTTATTTTTATTTTTATGGGAAAAATTAAAGCGCTTAATTCAAAATATGTTTAACCTTTATCCTCGCAAGTGGCGGGAAAATAATTCTTGATGCCGGGGGCGACCACCATGGCACATTTGGTTTTCAAAAACTCAACTTTTCATTAACCGTTGAAGGATAAGAACCCCTTTTTTTTTCAAATTTTTTGGTAGGGAGCCACAGGGTTGGTTGTTCCCTAATTTTTCTTAAAAGTTTAAAGGAAAATTAATGGGGCTCGCCTTTTCTAATATATGAAGGATATGGATATTCCCCTATTTCCTTTCCTAAGGTCAAAAAAAAACTGACTCTATTTTTGATTATTTCGTAATTTTGGCGGTGTTTTTACGAACATATTGTTTTTGATGATGGGGGGCGTTCAAGGCCATTCATAAGTATTCCAAACAAATCTAAGGGCCTTCATTTTATTTCTAAAAAATTTCCCAGATTTCGATGGGTGTCGGGTGGGGGGTGGGGGGGTGAACAATATTTCTGTGGATGGGGACGTAATATCTGCCAAACCATTTCGCCAGCGGGGCTTTAGGGGTTTGGGCTGTAGTCGGTTAGGAGCCTTTTCCGCCTTTTGCGCAAGTTAAGACAGAGTAAGGGTCCAGGGGTTCGAAGGCCCGTTGTTCATCTAATCTAGGGGGGAGTTAGGCTTAAGGAATCGTTGGATCTATTCCGAAGTTTTTTACACATTTTGTTTTGTGTTAATGTATACCCTTCGGTTTGATCAAGGGGGCCGAAATGCACTCGGAAGGGAACCGTTGGATTCAGGGGTTTAAAATGACTGGGGCGGGGGTCCTGCCAAAGGAAAAAAAATCCCAACTAAAGGGAAATCTTCTTCAGTACATTCAAACATGTAGGTGGTACTTTTAACTTACTTTACTATTTGCTATGTTTTACTTTATTTACTATTGTTCTGAAAAAAACTCTTAACTATAATCCACC
Organism: Bolinopsis microptera; assembly: GCF_026151205.1. Lineage (NCBI taxonomy): Eukaryota > Metazoa > Ctenophora > Tentaculata > Lobata > Bolinopsidae > Bolinopsis > Bolinopsis microptera. Next base: position 16,443 of record NW_026971798.1, on the reverse strand, counting down.
CCGGTGTATTGTTTAGGCTCTTTTGCATATAAACTTTCCTTTTTACTTTTTTTTACCCGTGAACTTCATAGGTTTCTGTAACCTAGGGGACCCTGCAGGCGACACAACAAACCTCCCTCAAATTCTTTCTTCCTAAAGTTTTTTATTGGGGGTTCACGTGGGGACAACGTCATTAGTGCAATTCAAATTCCGGCCCCAAACGCTGATTAATCCCCGCTATCAGTAGGTTTGGGTCTTCCAGAAGACAAAAACCAAAAAAATATCTTAAATTAGATGTAGGAAGTTTTACCCCAGGCCGAGGGGGCAGCCATTTATATAATAGTGTTTGGCGGTTTTCATAGTTTTGTGTTTTGTGCTATTTTTATATATTTATTAACCAAACCAAAAAAAAACGTTACTTTTTGGGTTTGTTAAAATTTTGATTATTGTCGCCTAGTGTATTGGCACTGTGCTCGAAAATAGTTTTGTTGTACGGTTTAGGGGAGTGGGGTTAATGTTTCAGAAACACAAAATTTTTGGGCGCATTATACTCGTTCGTGGTTTTTTCTCTGCGCCACACCCTTTTTATTTTCCGGTCCGGTATTTACAATTGCCCCGATCCGAATTTCATGTTTAGCTCGCCTTTAGGTCTGGGGGGGGGTACTTTTTTGCGTTTATGATGGGCAGGACATTTTTCCGTCAGTTTTGTTGGGGGGCCTTTCCCCCTTTATTTTCTTCGGGAAGCAGGACCTTTTTTGGGTTTAAGTGGGAATGGTTGGGACCACCCTGGGGATGGGTGTGGCTGGCAATTACTAGGTGGACACCCTTCACTAGAAAAAAAAAAAAGTTGCCGATCTTGGTTTCTTTTTTTTCTTTTTCATTCGAAAAAAAAATCCAATTATTAATCAGTTTATGAGGGTTTCCCCCCCACGGACGTTTTTAACCTCCACGGGATTTTTCCCAGGTTCTGAGAGAAAAAAATAATTTAATTTTTATCACTTTACCATTTTTAAACCCACAGCCCGAGTACTCGACATTTTTTCGCATAATAGTTAAAGTGGATTATTGAGGCCGATTATTTTCAGGGCTTTCAAAAGGTTATTCATTTTTGGGGCCCATAGTGAGCACGGGCCCATCACTTTACTAAGTGGGACCATTTGAATTTGCCCTACGTACAAAATACTTCAAAGCACCAAATTAATATTGGTGGGGGTGGTGGCTGGTTTGTGAATTTGAAAGGGGGGGGCTTGTGGGGTCTGAACTTAAAAGGCACTTAATAGCTGACTGGGCATAGGAAGGGGGAACATTATCCGTTTAAAAGTTAAGGAAAAATGTGCACTTTCTTAAAAAGCCTCTTTGGGGGGGACGTAGCCTATCCATGCAGGCCTGGGTTTACCTTTTTTTTTTCGTGTTGTCGTAATAGTAAAATAAAAACCAGGGAAGCTTTCTAGAAAGGATTGAAAGATTATGAAAAGCAGGGTGGGGGGGACTTTGCAAGTTAATCCACGAAGTATTGACTGGCACGGATTGTTCAAAGCATGGGTCAAACGTGGTTGGTTTTATCCTCGTGGGGCTTTAATCTTAAAATATGGGGTTGGCAACCCGTTCGTTTTTTCGTTTTTCAATATACTGGTATAAAATGATTTTGTATTGGATGGGACTTAATTTGTTTGATAGCGAGTTTTGGGAAGTATTATTTTTACCGCAGCTCTATGGCCCTTTGTTCGTTTATCCGGTACGGGGAAAACTCCCGTGGGACGGTACGTGGGACTTCCTAGCTTTAACTTCGTTTTAAACTCTTGTGGGATTTATTCGGGTCCTACTTTTACGCACCGGCCGTTTTCTGAGGGCTAAAATTTTAACTTTTTTTCCATGGTGATTCATTAAATTTAGACGGACTAAAAGGGGGAAGTTTGTTCAAAGTTTGTTGGTTGGAATGGGGTGGGGTGGGGAAAGTTTAATAAATAAACTTAATTTGCCACCACCCCATGGGGTTTAAGGAGGAAGGGGAGGAGAGCATTGGAGGACCACCTTGCAGATGGGATGCCCCTCGCTTGGATCAAAATCATGTCTGCCGGTTTTATTTCTCCCACCTGACATTTCTACAAACGAGGAACAATAAAACATCGGGGGGCATCGTTTGAAATCAGGGAAACTCCCAGTGAGGGAACAATGCACGGGAAGGGGGGTAAAAAAGGGTGAGGGCGATCCTTTAACCAACTGTCGCGGAAAGAAATGGGGGGGACCCACGTTATTTTGGAGATATAAAACTTCACCCAAAATTACTTAACCCCCCACTCTCCGGATAAAGCCGGGGATTTATAAGAGGGTTGGGCCGTTAGGACGTTTCACCTGAAAGCTGGAAATAAATGGAAAATTGATTCTTCCTTGTTTGCTACTTTCGGCCCAAAACCAGGGTTGTCGAAAAGCTGCGGGGGCTTTTATCTATAAAAAAGAAATGGGCCGGCGAAATTTTTCTAGGTGAGAATTAAGGAACAAATTAATTTGTTGCGTTGACCGGGCCCCCCGGTATTTACGCTTTTTAACCAAAAATCCCCACCATCTCCGAATATTTCTTAGGCGGGCTCCGTGGGCTTAACTCCCCACAAAGCCGCAAATATTCCAAAGGATTTTTGAATTTTTCGAAATTTGTTCGGGGTCCGTCTCTTATTGGTACTTGGGTATTCCTTTCCCACCTTCTGCAGGAAAACGGGTGTTGGACTCTTCTCCAATGGTAAACCTTTAACACCCGAAAATATTCTAAATTTGGGGGGGTTCGTGTACAATACATACACAAACAATTTCGCCAGGGTTTTTAAGTATTCAATGGTGGGGGGACCTATTTCTTTTTCAACTTCCTTTTTTTTTTTGATTCATTTTAGAAATTTTTTGTTAAAATAAGTTTCACAGTTCAAAGGTGTGCCCAGTCTTTCCGTTTTCATGGGGAAAAAATTCTGCAAAATATTGATGTTTGATTCCAAGGCCGTCAGTTCTTAATGCCAGGATCTTTTACATTAGTTTTCAAAACAAAAAAAAGCTGATTCTCGTTTCTGAATAACCCAGGCACCCAAAAAATTCTTCCCAATTTTTCACGAGGGAAAGGGGGATACATAATTTCTTGTTATCCAAACTTTCTCCAGAAGAGGGACCTTTAAAAATTGGAAAATTAATTGCACCACCTTTATTAAAAACCCTTTCCACTTTCCGGCACTTTTTACCCCGCCCACTTGTGGTGGGAATTCAACAATTTGGAAGGTTACCGGGGATCCTTTACCCAATACTATAAGTCCCCCGCCACTTTTGTTTTGGAATTTTCCAAACATTGAAGGTTTTTCCGGAATCCTTTACCAACTTATTAGCTCCCCCGCCCAAACTTTTTTGGTGGAATTTTATCAACATGAAAGTTACGGCATTCCCCACCTTACCCCCAAACTATTTTATGCCTTTCCCCCCCCGCCCACTTGTGTGGAATTTTCCCAACATGGAAAGTTACCGGATCAACTATAAAGGCTCAACCCCGCACTTTTGGTGAATTTTCTACATCATTGAAAGTTTTGAAAATTAGGTTACCGGACTCCTTTAAAACTAACTTTGCTTTTCCCTATATCACAGCAGGGCCAAAGGAAACCCCCACAATAGACCAACTTGTACAAGTTTGGACTTTACCCAGTTCCGGGGGCAAAATTTTGCCAAATGGAAAATTCTCCCATTGTTGGAACGATTTGTGCGCCTTTAAAAGGTGGACTTGTACCATAAAAAATCGGGAGGACGGATAGTTTCAATTAAATTAAGGTTGGGTCGGGTGGTGGACAGTTGCCCACCCCCAACACGCATAGATAGGAACGGCTTTTTCGATTACCCGTGTTTTCTTACTTTTCAAAAGGATTACTTAGGCCAGTTCCTTTTGGGCGTGTCTCTTATCTTTCCCCTGCCTTTTCCACAACCCTTTGCCCAACTTTGTTTCGCTCACTCCGCTATTTGGGACTTTTTTTGCCCCAAAGGCCGTATTTAGTAGTATATCACCTTCATTTTCTTAAGCTAGCTGTGTTAATTTTTTTCTGTTTGTATTATATTTAGGGGGGGGGACGCAAATGAACCTAACGGGGGTCCCACGGATGTATGGGGGGGGGGGGGGGGGACATGCATGTTGCCAAACCCCCATTGGCAAAAACATTACACATATTATCGGACCTCTGTTTACATTGGGTTTCCTGTTTATACAACAACCAAAAACCTCCGTAACAATATTTGAAATTTTGGGAGATCTGGGGGCAATTTTATACTTTACTGTTATTGGGCATTTCCAAAAAAAAAAAAACCAAGCCCGGATTTTTCGTATTTAATTCTCTTCTTGCATTTTTTCCATTTATATTATAAAGTTTTTGTAGTAGAGTTTTTAAAACTTAAACCTTAAATTTTAGTATTTCCGGTAAATTTAACTAAAATACTATATTGCTTCTTTAACAGGTTTTGAAATTAGGCTTTTAGGTATTGTTCGAGTATTTTTGGCTGTTTTTTATTTTATTAATGTAAATTTTGTATCTTTTTTTTTTCTGTTTGGTTCGATTTCGGGTTGGGGGCCTCATCTTGGGTACCTAAAAAAAACCCCTCGGCGGGGCCACAGGGCTCTGCTTGCTAACATAATCGCCCAATAAAATTATATAAAATTAAAAGACCTGTTGTTTAATAAGGAGGGAAATTGTAAAAGTTAAATTCTTTACTTTTATACATTGGAATTCTTAAATTTTTTTTTGGTTTCTCGGTTTTCATTTAAAATTATTCGGTTCTTAAACTTTTAATATGAGCCCGGGGGGAGCAAGTTTCGGATTACTGTTTAATTTTTGCCGTTTAGATCCCAATCCATCATTATGTTTTTTGGGGACAAAAATCGTCCATATTTTTACAAAATAAGGTCAGGAATTTTTATTTTAAATATTAAACTGTCCCTCAGTAAATAAAAAAAGGAGGAGGGAAAGATAAAAGTTAAATTAACTTTTGGGGGGGACAACATTTAAAAAGGGGGGGGGGGGGACCATCTTAAAAAGGGGGATACCCCTCTTAGGGGGATTTTGGGATCATGTTTTTCTGGGAGGGGAGGTTGGGTCTTACGGGGGAACACATATTTTTCTTCCTCCGAAACGGAAGTTCTGACGGGGGGGGACTTTTAGAAAGTTAGACGGGAAGGGATACATCATCTTCCCTACAGGAAAATGTAGAGATTGAAATGATTACCCAGAATGGGGGGGACATTATACAAATATGATTCTTTCTCCCACGAAAAAAAAAAAGTGTTGGTAATTTGCCGAGGTTTACAGGGGCAGGGAAAAAACCTGAGCAGGAATAAAGTACGAGGACTATTTGTTTTAACCATCCTGGGACTTCGAAGGAAGGGGACCGGGGAGGGGGGGGGAGGGTCCCAGTGGGGCGACCCCACACGTAGAGGTGCGTTCAAAAACCTGACGGGATAGTGCTTTTTGTGATTTTTTATACGGGATTTCCGGGGGAGTTATATAATAAGCAGTGGATATTATGTAAGTAGGGTTTCTTTCTTTCTGGGGGGGGACAGGTTATCTTACTTACTTTACTTGGTTACTTGAAACAGGTCTTCCCTGCCTAGTCCGGGTTGGCGAGTGGGGGGCCTTGGCCACCAACATTAGTAAAAAACTCCCCTTTTTTTGCTGCATTTCCTCCCGGGGGACCCACATTTGGCGACAAAAATAGTTTTCGGAGGTCTTTTACTCTTTTACCTTTCTGGTGGGGGACAGGTGGAACCTGGACACAGTGAACCTTTTTAAAACCTTTGGTTTATTTAGTTTTGGGGCCATTTAGGTGATTTGGACCCCTTTAATTTTTGGCCATTGTTGGTCGAGAAAATTCTCGCCGGTTTTTGACCCACATTACTATTACAAATTAATTACGGGGGGTTTAATCCGGGTTTAATAGGTTTTTCAGGAATTCAATTAAGCTAAATTAAAAAAATAGTCTCTTGTCCGGCCACTTATTTTTCCGGTGGTTGGGGTCTTAATAATTTCAAGCCACAAGTAACTGTTAGAAACTTACTGTACCAGCTTGATAAAAATACAGCTAAAATTGTTCCTAAATAGTATCCAAAAAGGGATGGGGAATTAATAACGGTTGCTCCCATTCCCAGGGATTTTTTCTAGACACGCCGGAGGGCCCTAAGGGCCGGTTTGAAAACTTAGATGAATTGATTTATCCCTTTTTTTAAGGTTTTATTAAAATTTATTCTTTTTTTTTCAATATACCTCATAATAAAGCGACGAGTCACATTCATGGTTTGACGGTCCATAAATTATAGTGGGGGGGGGGCCGTCCATTTAAAATACTTTTGTGGCGACCGTTTATCTGGTGGGGATTTGGAACGTCATCATATTGGTCGTATAAGTGTGAAACGTTTCATTAAAAAAACAAAACTTAGTGGGGGGGTGGAACGTCTCATCATAGTGGGGGGGCGTTCTTTAATACTAGTGGGGGGACGTTCATAATACTTGTGGGAAAACGTTATCCCATAATAATTGTTGTGACGGGGGTTAATTAATACTAGTGGGGTGGGAACGTCATTTAATACTAGTGACGTTTACATAATTAACTTAGGCTAATTTTACCAAGGGCGCAGGGTTTAAATCCTAGGCCGTGGACACACGGGGTTAGCAATAACATTTCAATTTTTTTTTCCATCTCCTTTCATTGGAGATAGGACATCGCTTAGGGCACCGGTTCCTTGGACAGAGTGAGGGGGGGCCGTGGGACCTTACCTTAAAAAAAAACATTGGTTTAGGGATTTTGACCCAAAAAGGCGGCCGGGTAAAACATGGCTTTTTATTTTTTCGTATCACCAAAAACCGAGCTTTTCTCATTTTTTCGTTTGTGGTTATTTTAACCGGTGCGTAAGGGGGGGAATTTCAATTTCTTAGTTAAGGGGGGGATATTTTATCACACTACTAGGCTTAGGCTGTTTTATTATAACCCTCATCTCTGTCTGATACCCAGTTTATAACACTCACAGAAACACTATCTTATTGTGCGGGGGCCAGGCCTTGATTTCGGGTCCGGTTTTTACGGTTTTATAAAAAAGATGAAAAACATTCCAACCGGGGGACGGGGTTTTCAGGGGGGGGGGGGACAGATTAAAAAATACTTTTGTTTACCGAAACCACTGGAAGGCCCAAAATTATTTCAAAAAATACCTGTAATAAATGGTTTTTGTGGCGGAAGCGACAAAAATTATTGGTCATAAAAAAAAACTAGGCTGGTCATATCTAGTTTTTCCTGAAGGATTATCGTTACAATTTTCTTTTGGTTTTTATTTTCAATGCGTAAACAAAATCTCTGAGGCTTGTGGGGGGACCATGGGAAAAACCACCATTGGAGGGGGGGAGGCGTGGGGGGGAAAATAAACAAGGGGATTACTGGGAAAGAGGAGGTAAGTTATTACAAATTTCTAGATTTTGTGGGGCGGGGGACGGGTGGGTTAGGTTACAAAAAAACAAACAGGTAACATTTATTACCTAATGGAAAAACATTTTTGACAGTATAAAACTTAAAGGGGTCTTGTGTCGATTTCTGGAAACAATCAGCTTTTTTTAAAAATACCTTACCCAAAATTATAATTTTTAAAAATGGATAAAAATAAAAGTACAACTGAAATAAGTATTTTCTAAGGGGGATAATTCAAACTAAAAAGGGGGGCAGAAGATTTTTCTTTAAGCCTTAATGAGAGGGGGAGGCATGGGGGGTGGACGTTCATGCAAGGGGCCCATACCCCCATTATCTACTGTAATTGTTTTAGTTGTTATTTTCACGGTTTTATTTACCCTTACCAATTTTTTTTTAATTATTATATTATATTTACAGTAAATTACTTAATCAAATTTAAAAACTTTGTGGGACATGTTGCCTGGACTGGGGTTTCCAATTTAAAATCCAAACAGGTGTAAGGGTGAAGAAATATAAACGCACGATGGTACCTGGGAGGATAAATATTGGGAGGGGGGGGTACCGCCCAGGTGGGGATTTTGGCCAGGCTTATTGATTTTCAATACGATAAAAAAAAATATCGGATTTTTTTGGGGATCCTTTCCCTAGTCATGACTTGCACAGACGGGGGGAACTCAGAGGGGGAAAATATGAAAGTGTTGGTTAGAAATTCCTTTTTTTTTCCACCGTTTATCCCTTTTCCCTCTTTTTTTTAAAACCACACTATTTTCCTTTAAAAAAATACCATCAATAACGTAAACGCATTCGAGGAAAAATTTCCGATTCAATTCTGAAAGTAATAAGTTTAAGGGGGGGGGGGGTTCTCATCAAATAGGTGTTTGAACCCTGAATGATTGTTTTTTTTTTTTTTTTTAATGCTGGTTTAATTGTTTAAATTTCTTTGGAGTGTTTTAGGTATTCCATTCAAGGGGGATCTCTGGTTTCTCCCCAATTACTGGGGGAACCTAAAATGATGCCTACTTGAAGTAGAGGGGACCTTTTAAATGCCCAAAGAATTTTTTGAAAATGTCAAAGGGTATAAATTCAATTCTTCATTTATTGGGTCACTTTTATTTCCCCGGCAGCAATATAGTGATAAGGCACTTGTGCATTTAACTTTTGAACATTTTTTTTTAAAAATTAAGCCAGAATAAGGGGCACCTTTTAAAGCATTCTCCCATTAATAAAACCCCCACGGTAACGGGTAGTAGATTTGTGGGAATTAAACTTTAAGGGAATAAAGCGGGGGAGAGCAATTTTCTTACAAAAAGGTGTATGATGCTCCGATTGAATGGGGGGGGGGACCCATTTTTCAAACATTACCTCTGGGGGGGAACTTTATTTATACCCAATCTAAACCGCCCCCCAATAACCCTTAGGGGGCCCTTTCAAACGCCCACCATCTTTATTGTTCTGCCGGTTTACCCTCAAACTTGAGGCAATTTACTATTTCCGTATTAGCTTTTCAAGTACAAATTGCAATTGTGCCATTTGCCCAAATGAGGTTCTTTTTCGTAATAAAAACAAAATTTTCCGCCGTTGGGCCCGCGTTGGCATAATTTAGAAGCCAAATTAAGGGGATTAGTGGTTACTTTAAATAAATATAACAATAACCAGGATTGCGCTCTGTGGGAGGCAGTGTTTTAAAAAAATATATAGTTGTTTCTGGAATATGGATGTGGAACGATTCTTCCATTTTTAGTCGAGGGCAAATAACCCACCCACTAACTTGTGAAAGGCTTCTAATAATTTAACTTTAAAAGCTAAGATGCATTACTTATAATTGTTAAAATAAAGAGGTAAATACTTTTTAAAAAACTGGGAACAAATTGAAATATAAAATTTAGTAAAGCCCGGCGCGGTTTTTTTTTTACCCACTTTAATTTTAAAGGGCCCACTTTTACTTAAAAAATCATTTAAAAAGAAGGGACGTTTTTATCCGGTTTGAAATGGGATAAAATAATTTGTTATATAGGTTTTTTTTATAAATACAACCCCAAGCAGTTCTATTTATTCTAACGATAAGCCCCCCAGCGGTTTTATGGTCCACCCTCCATAGGGGGGAGACCAACGAGGAATCAGCATCGTCTATAGGCATCCTACACTCCATAGGTGTACGCTCAACCTCCATTCTCCTACACAACTTTATAGGGCTAATTATGGTGTGGCTGGGGGGAAAAGCCTTTTCCAACACTTTTCCAACTTTTCACCTTTTCAACCTTTCACTTGGAGGGGGGGGGGGGACTAATTGGCTTATTTTAGGTTATATTTCTCTCATGTTAACAGGGGCGCCCACGGATAAAGCAGGGTTGTTGGCAGGCGGGGGACAAAGTTAGGCAGCCTCGGCTTAAACAACCCACTAAAAAAATGTGGGAGGTGGGGGCCGGCCCCGGGCTTTCGAAGCAAAAACATTTGGAGGTCACGTTTCCGCTGGCATACAATTTTATTAATAAATGATGAAGGGGGAAATTGGCCGTTTTATGTTTAAAAAAACGGCTTTCATTTTTTTACTAAAAACATAATAACAAAATAAAACTTGCAAGTATCCTGTAATTGTTTTTCAGGATTGGGTTACAAAATTTTTTGCGCCCTAATAAATATGGTAATAAAAAAAGCACCCAGGGGTCCTATACTGTAATTCCTGCTCCTTTAGAAAACCCTATTGTATAAAAAATTTCCAGGTTATTAGGGATGTGCTGGGGATGGTAGAAAATTTTCCGAAACGAGGGTAAAGAGTTGTGATTTCCATTCGGCTTTTTAACAACGGAATAAAAAACTACTAACATTGAATATCTTATAAAATGGGGCATGTCCTTTGGGGGCCAGGTGGTCCGATGGGGATGGGAAAAAAAAAAAACTTGTGGACGGGTTTTTTCAAGGGGACATGGTAGGATGCACCAAAAAGGGGGTGTGGGACTGCTGGGCTTCTTAAGGGGAAGGTTTGGGCAAGGGAAAAGGTACCCTTTTTTTAATATTCAAATTGAAAAATGAAGAAAAGAATTTAAATGTAGAAATTTTTTTAGTTCTTATTAAACATTTATAGTTGATAAAAGTCGTTTGTGCCCCATAAAAGGGTTAGTTGAGGGAAATAATTTTCTCCGAATAAGGGGGTGGACGCCCTTTCTTATTTAAACTTGTTGAAAAGTTTATTTACATCAAAGGACTGCTAAGTTAAAAAAACTCTCAGGGAAGGGGGTGGGTGGGGACACGTGGGCAACAAAGGTTTCCATCTTTCGTTCATTGGGCCGTCGCGGCAAAAACCGGGGCGGGAAGGGGGGGAAAGCAAAAAAACGACGAGGGGGGGGACTGGGCCATACACCTAGGGTCGGGGGTTTTACCGTGTCGAGTATAAATGTTCTAACCACCATCGCCTTTGTTGCCCCAATCTTTTCATTTTCGGAATAATAAAAAAAAGGGGACAGTGGTCTCCCGCCCTTGGTTAGCATGGTGAGTTTCCTGTGGGGGGTCCCCTAGGGGGCACCCTTTCGCCTCGCTTTTTTTTACTCGTCCGGGGTTTTGGAGGAATATGTGGGAATTAAGATCCTGGGGGGGAGCGGGGAAAAGATTGTTTTCCACAATTACTTGCACCACGGAATGGGCAAAACACCAACAGGCACCTTTTCCGCTGCAGCAAACCCCATCTTAGCAGAGCTGTTGGGGGGGCGTTGCTCGCCCTCTAGTTCTTTTTCAGGGCTAAGGTGAGATATTTTAGCCTTAAAAGGTGTTGTTTTTTTACGAATATTAATCCTTTACTTTGATATTTCATTTAGTTAGGACCGAAGGGTTTTTTTAACCCCCAAACTTTAAAACCAACCAATTTGGAGATTAAATATTTCGGGTTTCAAAATTTGTTGGAAACATTATTTCCGAGCTTTAGAATGGGAGGGGGTGTTTTTAAATTCCATATAACTGCAGTTTTTTCCCGAACTTTGGGTGAAACCCGTTGGAGGGATATTGGCAAAACACCCACTTGATATAGTGTCCGGGGGAACAGCCCAGCAGGGGTCTTCCAATGGACAGGGGGGGGGGGTACAGGTCAAATAGGGGGGGGGACCCCGGGGAAAAACGGTTAGGAAAGGACGGTTCCACGGAGTTTTTTTTACCATTCCTAACATTAAATAAACTCGGCTTTCGGAGGGTTTTCTTGGTAAAATTTTCAAAAAAATCATTAAAAAATTTTTAGACTAAGCTCTTTTTGAATTGGGAAAAATACTTTTGATTTATGCGCGAACGCGAAAGCAGGTCAAAACTGTTGAACAATATTATGAGGTTAATATTGAATTGACTTAACCTGGGGCCCCACTTTGGCTTTTTTCCAGGGGGTGGGGACGCAAAAAGACCAAAGATGGTAAAAACCATGGCGGCGGGAAAAAAAAAAAAAAAAACTTGGATCGACCCCAGTTTCCCCAGCCAGGCGAAAAGCAGTGTGCCATGGGGGGACCTTCAAAAGTGGTTTCCAAAAACCCACAACAAAAAAGTAAGGGCATAAAAATTTTTTCTCATTTTTCCTAAACGTTTCAACCTTGGTCCACGGGGCAATGGATAATCTTTAGGGTTGACCAAATTTTAAAAAACGGGTTGTGGGGGAACGGGTTTCTCCAATTTTATCGTCCCCCAGGGGTGGTACCACCGTACGGGATTACTTCAAAACATGAGGACAAACCCTTTCCACCCGAAGGACTGCATGGAAAAGTCGGACTGGCAGATTTGGTAGGGGAACCACCTGAGCAAGTTTCGAGGCACGTTGCAAACTGTTCCTGACGATAAGTACGCCCACCGGGGGGGGGGACCTCTTGCTAAAGTTTTATTTTTCTCCCAAGGTGGGAACAAACCAGCAAAAACTTTCCAGCTTTGAGGGCTGAAGCCCAAAACGCAGAATTCCCAGTTTCCAGGTACGTAGCACCTTCGTTTGATTTCAGAATGAATTTTTCTTTATTAGATTTTTGATTTGAAATTTAACAAACGGAGGACAGGCTTGGTATAATCCTTTAGGACAACCCGGCACCTTACAGGTTTCTACAATACAGGTCTGGCTTTAAGAATTGGGGGCTTTATGACTGTTTAATTTTTGGGACGAAGAACCCTAGGATGGTGGCAATTACAGATTCATCAATGCGAATGGAAAACCCAAACCCATAAAACATACTCAGTGAGTACTAAACATAGATGAATAGGGGACTGGGAATTTATTACGATTACCTCGTTAAGTTTTTTATCATGGAAACATGTTTACGATCAAGTCTTGAAATTAAAAAACCAAATACAAGCCAAAATTAAAGTACAGTTTGATGAAATTCTAACATTTAAGGACACCATGTACGTTCTAGTTTACAGAAGGAAAATTTCAGGGATGCAACAAACCAAGCTTAAGAAGTTCAAGCTGATATTTTCTGGGGGCTTCCGGGGGGGAACAATCCAGTTCCCACGAACAAGGAAGCAGATGAGGGGACGAAGAGGAAGAGCTGGATGAGATAGTTGATCAGGACGAAGATAATGATTAATGTGAGTTTTTCAGATCGTGCAACACACATAAATTGAGATAGGAGATAATGTGGAGTGGTGAGCACGGAGATAGCAGCCATGAATTGTTATCCCTTACAACAAGGGTTTGAGACGGAGTGTTGTTAATTCTCGGGGATATTATTGGACAGATTTGCGGACTAATTCTTCATTCAATTCTTTTACAGACTCTCTCTTTAACTATCTTTGTATCATGGTACCTTGCTCATATAAAACTCTCCTTCTCTTGGGACCGGACACAAAGCATGGCAGTATCTAACTTTTTTGAGTAACTCAGTTTCGTAAGTGTTTACAATTCTTTCTTGACACGTGACGGACATTATGCCTTCAACGTGGGGGACCCCTTCTTTCAAGTTTCAAGCACAAGTCTGAAAAAATGATCCAACTTTTTAGAGTGGTGAAGTGGAGATGGACCACAGGGACGAAAACTCTAGTTCACAGACTGGGGACCACCATGGTTATCCCGCAGCCCTACCACCGAGCTCTCCGGATGGGATGCTGCAAGGGACATTTCACTTCAGACCCTAACGAACTTTAGACTGGGAATTACCTTTCGGCCCTAGTTTGAGTGGACTTAAATTTGGCCAGGCCCCTTTTCTCTGAACGGGCCTTTTTTTGAAAAGGTGTCATTAGATGCTGCACTTTTACTTGATTCGCTGAAGTTACAAATTCAGATGAAACCGAGATAAGTAGGAGTTAAAACAGTTCATTTTGAAAACATAATCTATTAATAATTATATAATTTAATGTAATTATTTCCATTTACACATAGAATTAGATTCAAAAACTATAGCAATATATTTAGCAACTTTTGATAGAGCCTATTTAAACACCTACTGTCTAAAACGGCCTTATTTATTAGTAAAATGGGCTACACGGCCCTTATTAAGGACCTTCCAAATACTCAAATAAGGGTCGATAAGGTGGCAGGAACCTTCTCCACCAAAAACCCAACAGACGCCACCTGAAGCCCGATCTCAGGTGGACCAGGACGGCATTGTCATTTGTCACCTGGAGCTCGGGACCATATGACTAGCCTTGTCAAGCTGGACCCAGGATTGATGCCGACCCTCCCGATCAGAGCTACCAGAGGGACATCGTCTGAACAGAAAAACATTAAAACCTAACAACGTATAGGCAATTTCAACTAAAAGACTAACCGTGCTTACGAAACATTTTCATTGCGCTTAAACTACTGGCCTGTCGTGTATACTGTTATAGCAACTTAAGATTTCTAAGAAATTCCATTATACTAATTGTTGCCTAAAAATGGATAATTTTTTTGAATATTCAACGACTGTTTTTCGTCATGATTTTCGTACGTCATTCATCCATGACGTCATCAACCTGTTTTTGTCATCCCATTAGTCTGTTGTTTTTAGATAATTATTTTTATACGAGTTCCGGTTGTTATGAGCGAGTACTTGGTATGTCAAAAAACGAGTTATTTTGGTATATTTATTTGGATGGGTTGATGTGCTGCCAGTTAGGGAAAAATTTAAACTTTGAGTATTTATTGTTTGCCTGGTGATGTTAACGTTATAAGCCGAATTATTTCAAAATTTTTGGGGGGGGCCCCAAATTATTAAGCAAAAAACCGATGTAGGTTGTTCCGTGGGGTGAATTTGTTATTTTCATGTGGGGGTGCTTTTTCATCTGTTCATGCAGATTTCTTTTTTTTGTTTTATGGGAGCAAATTTTTTAAGTAGGGGAATTTGCTGTTTGTATTTTGTTGGGTTCACAAACTTTTTGGGTTTTGGGGATTTTTTCCCTTTTGATATTTTTGGTATGTTTCCCTTTTCTTGATCTGGGGGAGTACCGTGAAATTGTTCTGGGTTTATTAGAAAAGATTTTAAAAAATGCAGATTTTTTTTAAACCACGGAATTAATCGTTTGGGACCAAATTTGCAGGGGGCCTTTTGGGGCCAAAGAGCAGGGACAGTAAAAAACTCCAGGATGGGCCCTACAAAGCAATTGAATTATATCACAAAAAAGTGAGGTTTAAAGTTTAAGCCTATAGAATTTGTTGTTTAGTTTTTTAGCCGGGATGAAATGGCCCCCTGTACTCAAAGGGGAGGGTTTGCTTTTCCCAATTGTATCCCTGCTCCGTTTTTCGTTCATGAAAACGCACGTACGGGCTGTTTTGAAACATGGGGGAAGCATATTTTTGTCTTCGTTGGGTTTTCTGATGGGGAGGCAGTTTTTTCGGGGGATAATTCCTACTTTTAGGCGGCACCCCTTGCTTCGTCTTTTAAGCTCTATTTTCCCCCGTCTTTCTTTTTAACCCTGCAAAAAACAAAAGATGGGGGTTGTATGTGAGGAAAAAAATTTTATGTGGGTTATCCCATTCACCTGGAATCAATCACCTTAGCGTTTAAAAATTAACCACTAAGGGGTTCACCCAAGTCTTTTGCTGTAAAATGGGTTTTGAAAGATAATTTTTGTATATAAAGGAAGGCGCGGCAAATCTTTTTTCCCCAAGATATGCGTAAATAAAACGTAAAAAAGGTTTGGACAGGAAAATTGGATGAAATTTTGGAAGGTTGGTGACAGGGTTATCGGCTGGAGCTCAAATCTGGTTTTTTTTCCGGATTACCGCCCCGGGGCTTTTTCCCGGCTTGTTTGCAATGAGTAATTCCAGTTTGTGATGGCAAAACTTGGGATAAGGGAAATTGGTTAACGCTGATTTGGTTTCAGGAGAATTAGTTTGGGTTAAATCATTTTTACTGGGGATCCAAAGATTTACACCACCACGAAACATAACTTGTTTACAAAAGAATCGTTCAAAACATCAAGTAAACCAGTTTTGGGGGTTTATTTTTTTTGATGGTTTTGCCTTTTTACAGGTTTCTGCTCGTGATATTTTGGCAAAATTTCAAGGGGGCCCCAATTTTTCTTGTCTTATCCCCTCCCAGGTTTGTGGGTGTCCCTTGTTATGTAGAATGCAAAAATTGGGGAAATTGGGGATAGAAGCACACAATTAACTTGATAAAAGGTTTAAAAAAACCCCAAAAACACCTGCGGGGAATCTGTGTTTTGAGGAGATTTAAGGTAGTTGTTAGCGCAAAGCGAAAACCTCTAAATTCGGACGACAAGTCCTGAGTTTCTGACTGAGTTTTTCGTGGTTTTTCTTTTTTACCCTCTTGTAACCATTCTCCGAGTGGTCTTTGGGGAATTTAAATTTTGATTCCCATTTTTGTATTAAATACTTTTCAATTGATAGGAACTTTAGGGCAATTATAACGAAATCAAATAGAATTTCGAATAAAACTTTGGCCCCGTCGTAAAATCTGACGGGAAAAACCAAAAACTTTTAATTGGCAAGAGAAACTGTGCACTCAATAAACTTTTAGGGGCCGGTTTTTAAAAAAAACCTTAATTTTAACGGGGTGAAAACTGAATTTTTTTCTTTTTTTAAAAAAATTTTTCAACTTTCCTTTAAAAATT
>NW_026971797.1:0-50169 GCF_026151205.1 Bolinopsis microptera | reverse complement strand
AAAAAAAACCCCCCCTTTTAAAAGGGGGAAAAAGAAAAACAGCAACGAAAAATTTAAAATTATAAAAAATATCGTCCCCCCTTTTAAAAAAAAAATAAAAAAATGGGGGGCCCCCCCGGCCCCCCCCCGCCAAATAAACGGGCAAAAATCCCGTTTTGGAAAATTTTTACCCCTAGTTTTAATTTCTACTCCAAACAGTTTTTTTGGAAGGGGTTTTTTAAATCCCCTTTTTTTTAAAGACAATTTAAATTTTTAAAAATCGAAAAGGGGCCCCCCCGGAAATAAAATCACCCTGGGTTCCATTTAAGGACCATTCCCCTTTTCCAACAAAAAGCAATTGCAGCTGGGAAATTTTAAAGTTTTAAAACAATAACCAAAATTATCCCCAAAACCAATATTTTTTAAATCTTTTTTTTTTTCTTTTTGTAATTTTTAATCCCTAAATTGTTTTAATACTGATTTTTAATAAAAAAAAATAAATTTTCTACAATTTAACAAAAATTTTTTTTTTAGGGGGGGGCCCCCCCCCAAACATAATGAATTTAAGGGGGGGCCCGCCCCACTTTTAAATTTTAAAATTTTTTTTGGGAAATTTTTTAACCCCCCCCCCCCCCCCCCCCCCCCCCCGTAATCTTTTTTAAACCCCAATAGCTTTGGGGGGCCCCAAAATTACACCTTCCCGTAACCCCCATTTGGAAACCCCCCCCCCCCCGCGGCCTTTTGTAATACCCCAAAGCCCCCCCCAAAAGTGTAAAAAGGGGGGCCATACAAAAAAAAATATAATAAAAACAAAAATTTTTTCCCTTTGTAACAACCCATTTCTTAAAAAAATCAATCAAAAATTTCTACCTCAATTCAAATTTTCCCAGAATTTTAAAAAAAAAACCAAATGTAACAAGAATTTATTTTTTAATCCCTTCTTTTTTATATATGAAAAAAATTGGGGGGTTCCCCGGGGACGGCGGGTTTACCCTTTTTTTTTAAAGTTTTGGAGAAAAATTGTTTTTTCAACCTTTTTTTTTTAAAAAAGCGAAGGGAAATAATGTTACCGAACGCCCCCTAAAAAAAAAAACCCAACCCCAGCAAAAATTTTTAAATAAAATTTAAAAACTTCCCAAATATAATTCCCAATTATTTCACATAAATTTTTTAAACCATACGATCAATTTTTTGGGGGCCCGATTTGAAAAAGAAAAAAATATGGCCTAAAAGATTTTTAATGAAATTTTTTAAAAAAAGCAAAATTTTTCCGGCCTAAAAATGGGGGGGCGTTTTAATGGCGGTTGGATCATAATTACGCCCCCTAAAAAAAATTTATGGTATGGTTTTTAATGGTTTTCAAATAAAAAAAACCGAAATTGCCGCCTCAATTTTTTTTAAATCAAAAATTTTTTTTAAACACAAAATTTTTTTTTAAAAATATAACCCAACATGTATTGGGGGAATAAAACAAAAAAAAATCACGAAAAAAAAAAATTAAAGAATAAAAAATTTTTTTTTACTAAAATATTTTCACAACTGCCCTTTTTAATTAATATTAGCCCCCCCCCCTTGTACGAGCTTTTTTTCCCTTTAAGAAACCACTCGACCGCATTTTTTTTAAATTTTTTTTAAATGTTTGGTGAAAAAACTAAAATAAAACCCCAAACCATTTAAAAAGTTTGGGGGGGGGGGGAAAGTTTTTTTCTGAATAAAAATTTAAAAACAGCCCTTAAATCCCCCGGGGCAAAAAAAAAATATAAAAAGAAAGTTATCGTCCCCCCCCCCTATCGAAATTTTAAAAAAATAAAACCCATCGAAAAAAACCCTCAAAATCACGGAAAAAACCCCTTTACCTGTTTTTTCTAGGGGAAAAATTTTTATCAAAAAAATATTTTAACCTAAACCCAGAATTTTTTTTTATTTGAAGGAAACATTTCAAGGGAAAAGAAACACAAAAAAAAAATTTTTAAAAAAAACAGCTTTTTTTCACGAATCAAAAATGCAAGTTCCCCAAATTGTTTTAAGAAAAATGTACGTCAACCCCCCCAACCAGTACTGCCCCCCCCCTTTAGTTAAACTGAAAACCGCTTAAAAAACTTTTTTCCCTAACAGAAAAAAAAAAAGAAAAAAAATTTCTAAAGGGGGTCCAATACAAAAAACCTTTTGCCCAATTTTTATCTAAAAACGAAACAAAAAACAACAACATTCCCCCACCACGATCCCCAAAAATACGTAAGGGGGTAAAAGGCGACCCCCCGCCCAAATATCAACACCCCGACTTTGGGTTTTTTAACTTTCGACCCCTGGGCCCCCTTCGGTTTTTCATAAAACACTCGGCGGGGCGTTTGCCCCCCCCGCGGAGGAAATCCTAAAATTTTGGGAGATTTCCTTCTTCCCCCCCCCTTTTAAACAACATGAAAAAAAAACACCCCCCTTTTCTTCACGACTTTTTTTCGTCCCTCCTGATCGCGGGGCCCCCCCCTTTTTAGCAAATTTTCAGGAACACCTTGCAAAGAGTTTATCCCCCCAATATTTTTTTTGACTTTATTTTTTTCTTGTTTAGCAATAAAAGCTGATCAAGAAAGTTTTTTTTAAAAAGCACAAATTCCGATTTTCCTGTCAAACATTTTGGATTAAAAAAACGATAATAATGCAATCAAAAAAACCCCTTTTTTGTTTCTTTAAAAATCAATTTTTTTTGGGAAAAAAGAAACATGGGGTAGAAATTTTTTTAAAATTTTAATTTTTATTTAAAAAAACCGACCTGTTTCTAAAAAAAAATGCCCCTGGTTTAAACTGCGAAAATTTTCCCCCTAATAAAAGAAAGGTTTTTTCCTATTTTTTTTCCTCTCTCAAAGTATACCCCCACGCAATTCCCCCGGAAAACTCCCTCCGAAAATGTAAATACCCTGGCAAAAATTTTTTTTTTTTTTTTTTTTTTTTTAAAAAAAAACTAAAAAAAAAAAAATTAAAAAAAAAGCAAAAAGGGAAAATGGGGTTTATTTTTAAAAAAATTTTTGGAAAAGTGGCCAAAAAAAACAGTTTTTCCCAAAAAAACAAACCCCCAAAAGTTTAATCCCCCATAAAGAAATTGCAAAAGGGAAATTTTCTTCCATGAAAGGGGGAAAACAGTTTTTTCCCTGTTTTTTCCCCGGCAGGCCCCCATCTTTTAACTTTAAACCCCCTCACCCAAAACCTTGCCCAAAAAAAAGGTTTAGGGGGCCCTGAAAATCCCACCGGCCTAAAAAACGAAACCCAAAACAACTTTCCAGAAAAAAACAGCTCAATTTTTTAAAAACCTAATAGAAAAAACAGAGTAAGATTTTTAAACCAAAAGGGTTAAAAAAAAAAGGAAAATAAAAAGAAAAATTTAAAAATTTTTAACAAACCAGTTTGGGAGGAGAACCCTCATTAGTAACGGGCCCCAAAGGGAAAAAGTGACCTTTTTAAACCCCCAACTCGCCCCCATCGCAAATTTTTTTAATTGGTTCGAATTAAAAACCACAGGGCCAAAGAAGGAACCCAAACCAGATCCGAACTAGGTAAAAAAAAAAAACACTGCCCCTGGGACAGATTTTTAAAAAAAAAATCCCAAATCGAAAAAAACCCCCCCAAACCAAAAACAAAAAACCCAAATCAACAAACAAACCCCTAAAAAAATTTAAATCCAAAAAATAGACAAACCCAAAATTACTGCAAAAAAAAGGGGAAGACTTCGAGGGGGAAAAATCCGCATTATTTTTACTCTAAATTTTTCCCGTCCCCGAAAACCCCCCCCTGGCTAAAACCCGAGAATAGAGGAAGCACAGAGGGGAAAATAAGGACATAAAACTGAAATTAAACGACTGCTTGCCCCCCCGCAAAAAAAAGACGAACTGATGCCCCTGTGGCTCGCTCCCGTTAGGAAAGAAAATAGCAAACAACACAATAACAACCCAGACTTATAACCAACCTCACAAGCCGGTAATGGCCCCTGGAGAAACTGTTTTTTTTTGTCCAGGGCAACAGAGTCCCACTTGTATAAAGGAATCCGGAAGGGATGAAAAATAAGATTTTCAGAAATCCTGTAACCGAACCAAACAAAACAACACTAGAAGGGCCCGTTTTAACAAACCAAAAACGGAGGACTCAAACCAAAAAATGGCCCCAAAGAGGAAAAAAACATTGGAAAGTCATGAAAAACCACGACCCCACTTCAAGGATAGTGGGGGGGTCCCCCACTGATCCCGCCCACGTTTGCCCTCCAACCCTGGTCCACCCTACCAAACCCCACCACCTTTACTCAAATTAACAATCCTAACAGGCCCATTCAGAACAGAAAATCGAGGAGGCCTTTTCTTAAAATATCCTCCGATCCGTATTTTTTTTTTGAAAGCTGCATTGGACCCCGAACCAACCCCTCATACCCCTAAATCAAATCCAAATTTACAGAAAGCCTTGGACCCCCACCCAACACAAAAAGACATCAAAACCCAGAACCATTATGTCCAAATAAAAACTCAATGAAAACCCCAAAACACATCCCCCCCAAACTTTGTGGTGAAAGAAATCCTTGGAAATTCTATCTCCCCAAAGCCCTGGAAAAACCCCTGAACTACACAAAACCAACAACCCCCCCGAAGTCCCATTTCGCACTCTCCACCCTTTTATCCCTCCAGTGGGGAATTTTGTTAAAAAGCCCTACAGGAGACAAGGTGGGGAATAACTGTGCCCATAATGCAACACGACCTATAATCCGCCCTAATGAACAATCAGCAAACGGACCAAATTTTGGCTTTTAAGAAGGGGAAAATGTTCCAACCGAAAGCAAAGCCCTCCATAAAGTTTTTACTCCACAACCCGAAGCGAGCGGCAGTAAAATAGCTTAAGAAGGATATGGAACCCCCCCCCCCCCCTTAGGCCCGTCCCCCCCCCCCCCCCCCCCTGTTTCCTTAGATATTGGGGAGCCTTTTTTTTGAAATAAGTTCCCACCCTTCTTTCCCCACCCCAAAGGGCTATTATTTCTGACGACCTATCCAAGAACCACGAAAGTGGGGGGGGAATCATTGGCACACAAGCACAATTGGATTAAAGCACCACTGGGTAAACTAACCCAGATTTTCAAACCCCATCCACATTTCAAAATCATTATGATAAATCCGGGGCAAAGGGTTTCGGATCCCGGAGAGGGTGCCCCCCCAAGGTTGGGGCATCCCCTATTTTCCCCCCATTCCCTCTGGAAAAACCCTGGGTTAGTCCGATGGACCCCTCCCAGGCCTTACAACCGCAAGAAGACTAATTATAGGAGGAACATAAGACCCAAAAGGTGTACTTGCAAGCTTTGTGCAGACCGATCCCGCCCTGCCCTTCTTTCCCTCCTAGCGGGAGGGGAATGCAAAATATTTGTAGATAATCAATCTGGCACAACAGAAAACACGCCATAAAAAAAAAAACCATCCACACAACAATAGGAAAAAATGGTGGCCAAAATCCAAAGATCTATCCCATAAGCGCCATCAAAAACACATAAAGTAGTCCCAATGTTTACCTGGGAAATTAAGAAATGCAACCAACAAAAAGGAACCTGTGGTGGTGGGTTATCACCCACTTATAGGATCCCCTAACCCAAATCCGTGCAAAATCCTAGGAGTGGAACCCCCTCGACAGCAAGCTCCAATATACCCCAATGAACATATCACCAATACCACCAAAAAAAGCTACGGCATCCCTTATGCAATGTAGAAGAGCCTGGTCCGGCCCCACCAAACTTTGGGGTTTAAGAGCCCCCTAAAAGACAATGCAAAATGGAAATTGGTTACACCGCTGCCCACCCCCATGCAGAGCCTATTACTATTCGTTCTGGCCTGTATAATGTAAATGATATAGGGCAAACCCAGAAACCCGACACCACACGCGAGGTAGTTTCCAAACGAGTTTTTCAGGCCAATTGGCAATAAAGAATGATGTCCTGGTTGCCCATTGCCTAGTACACCCCTTTTCCATCGCACTGAAACCACCTCACTAAAAAAACACTCCCGATACGCATTCAACCTTTTTTCCTGAGAGGGTTGGAGCGCAGCAAAGGGCCACAAAACAGCCCCAGGCATTTTCCAAAACCGAATGGTAGGCCTAACCCCCCTCCGAAACCTATCGCCCCCCAGAAAAGGTACCCTCACATCTCACACCAAACAAATCATCAAACACATTTTTCATGGTAGATACTCTTCAACCATAACCCCAACCCAAAATGGGCAGAATGAGAGAGAACCTACCTAATTACCAACCAGGATGCCGATGCAAAAACGAACGCTTTCCCACACGGTCCCCCCCCACCACTGCCCCCTGGAAGCCCTTGGAACCAAAACAAGTTGGTTATAAGGAAGGCCCCCACCTCACTCCCAAAAAACACCCATCGACCAACATCCCAGTTGGAAACCATCCTTCCAAACCTGCCGTACAACACCACAGACGGGTCCACGGCACACAGAAACTACCAGGTAGCGGGCTGTTTATTAATATCCACCAACGACAACAACAACCACTAACACGAGAAATGAAAGCAATCATTCCAAGCCTTCCCGGAATCTTAATGCACCGTTTTAATCAAAGAACAGAAACTCACTTTCACTGCCAATCCATCGAAGGCCTTTGTAACTAATCTAATCAACTTATGCAAAACACAACACATCCCATCCATATGGTCCCCAGACAGTTTCCCCTCTCCTCTATTCCCAGGCCCCCATAATCCCTTCAAACCTTACAACCGAGGAAAGGAAAGGACCTACTAGAAGGATCTTGTTTTACGACACCCTTCCAAAAACCAACCTTCGAAGATCCCTAACTAACACCCTTAAGAGATCAGAAATGGAAATAGCCCTGCACACATCGGATTTTGTGGGGTAAAAAAATGAAAAAGCAGACGAGCTGGCCAAAAAATGGTAACAACCAGTGGAATTCCACCTTTGAATTGCCCCAATTTTCCCCACAAAACTTTTTTCTGTTCTTTCCCAATCTATAACCGCCCCTTGGGAAAACCAACGACAAAGTCAACAAAACTTAAATCAGAAAAACACAATGGGATTACCCTGAATCGTTTCCCCCCCAGACAACAACTAAACTTACCACTTAGACCATAACAAACACAAAACATCATCAAAAAATCCTCAACATGACCCTCAGTTAAAAACAACAGACCAAAACTTTACAGAAACTGCCAGCGCAAAACCTCCCATCAATACGGGGAACAAAAATTGTGGGCCCTTCAACAAAACACCTTTACCACACCAGTTTCGGCAAAGATCAGACACCAAGGGTGCCTTTGTCCCTAAAATCCCCGGCTGACGAGAGGAAAGACGTCCCCTCACACTTTTCCCCGGGACCCAAGTGGGCCCGGCCCCTATAGCCACAAATTAAGAGGGTTCCCCAATCTTTCCGGGAACTACTAACCTCCCTCCTTGTCCCAATGACATAATTCCCCGAACTACCAAACACGATCCTCCACCATTGTTCCCACAAAACTTTTTAAACAAAACCACACCTAAAACGCTTAGTGGGGGGGGATGCCAGAGGAGTTTGGAACCAGGACCAGGTTGGTAACTTAAGCGGGAACTACTTTACACGCCCACGTCCCTTATTTTTTCGCCCCTCTCCCCCTCTCTCCTTCCCTACACTCAAACACCACTTAAATAAGCGTTTTTCAAATCCTATGGCCACACCAAACCCCCAAACCACACTTACCATCAAATCCTTGAATTACACATCTTGATTTCCACTGGCATCCTCCCAACAGGGACTGCCAATTACCCCCTAGAAAGGTTAGGCAAAAGCAATTCATATGCATATCCCCTCCTCCGGTTGTGGGCCCCCAACCCAGGCCCCCGAGCCTCCCCTCTTTAAAAAAATTTTAAAAAATAAAAAAAGAAAAAAAAAAAAGAGATAATTTCCCTGAGTTAAATTTAAATAAGGGTGGGATATTACTTAAGAAGCGTGGTGGACTCCCCCCTTATTTAAACTCACTTTCCCTTGAAAGATTTTTTGCCCGAAAAATGCCCCCCTTCCCCAAACACCTAAAAGGCCCCCCCGTTTTTAACCATGAAAAACTTTAATTCTGGTGCACAATTCCTCAAACACTCGCTCCCTCCATGGGAGCAGTAGAGTAGTTTAGCACACAATACATGGTAACAGATAAAAGTGATGCAGTAAGGAAGGAAAGGTTAAAACACGTGACCACCCTTAAAAGGAGGAGAGGTAAGTCCAACGCGTAACCCCTACACTATTTTTACCTCCCCAAACGGTTTTGGTGGAACAAAATCAAAAAAATGGACCCTTTCCCCTAAAAATGTAAATTTACGAACAAATCCAAAAGTGTTGGAGTAAAATTAAATGGAATAGCAATAAAATTTAAAACCAATGGTTAGCAAGCGAAATGAAGATCCGGCGAGAACAGTCCCCCTCAGAATCGTCCCCCCCCTAGCATTGGGGGGTCCATTCCCTGCCCAAAGTGGTTTATTTTTTTAATCCAGGAACAGGAAACTTTCCCAAGGGTTGTAACCTACCAGGCCTGTATTATAGCAGTGTGGGAAAAACAAAACTTCCTCTTTGTTTCCCTGAAAAACAATGAAAAAACTAATTCCCTTGACAAAAACCAAATACACAATGAAAGAAAAATAAAACCCTTCGGACGTTGAAACAAATTAATATTTACAGGTTTTTCAGTAAAAAAATCCAACGTGGAACATAAATAAGGGTCAAATCAACCGAACATATCCTCTCAAGAAGAATATTAAATACAACCCGAACTAAAAAAACCTAACAACAAAATGTTCACGGAAACTAAAAGAGGTCCCAACCCCCCCCTCACCTCCGCTGTAACTTCCCCACACAATTTTGGTGTCAGCCATACCTCCCACACGGTCCCCCTAATTTTTCAAGTATATTTCATTGAATGCCCCCTCGATTAATAACTTGTTAGTTGTTACGAATCTTACTATGGCCTGGGGGAAAAAATACCTCCCTACAGTTTTTTACCCCAAACCCATTACCTGAGCAAAATCTCTCTCCGGTCCATCCACCCCGTGAGGAAAGGAGGGGAGGGGAAGTAAGAAAATAACAAAAAATCAAACAGACCTTTTTTCTTTGGAGCGGTCCAATGGTACCAAAATAACCTAAATAAGGAATGGAAACAAGGGGTTATTTTTTTTTAAATAAAAACAACGACAAACTGAAACACCCCCCAGCCCCCCACCTGTGGTGCCTTATTTCCAGATAAGCAAGAAAAACATTTAGATTACTCCCAGAAACACATTTAAAAATTAGACCCTATTTAGGGCGTCCCCCAAAATTGAGGGCAAGTAATCCCGCAATACGGTTGCTGTAATTTTTTCCTGATGTCCCCCTTCTCCCCCCAAATCATAACCCAGCGATAAAAGCCTTCTCCCCCTTTCCGGTCCCCAAAGGGGGTAACGGTCCCCCCACCCAGGTCAAGCATGGAGAATGTTGGTAGTCTATGAACCCCTGCTTCCGTTTTATAAACTCCCCCAGTTAAAACCCCAAAACCACTGGGTTTTTTTGGGATACCTGAAGGTTGTTAAAAATGGGAAGGAATTAAAAGAAAGACGGTAAACAAATAAATCTACTAAAAAAAAGAAAACCACATGTAGATGAAAAAAAGGTTTTAATCATTATAACTGGACAAATTCAAAACCCAGGAAAAAAGCAACCACCCGCTCAAAAGAATCTCAACCTAAAAGTAAGGTTTTTGGACAGCAAATAGTGGGGTCCCCCTCCATTTAAAATTAAACACCTTTCCCTGAGGCTTAAGTCCCCCCCCCATGCAACAACGGGCAAAAACTCTGCACTTCCTTCCGGAGTTACGGAAACCCTCGCAAGGAGACCCACGTTGTGGTTTTCCCCTCCTCCCCGCCACCTTCACGTATCACCCCCGACGGTCCCTCCATCGGGCCCGTGAAGGGACGGAGATTTTTTACAACAAAACACCATTTTGTTTTACCCCATCATGAAAGATAAGTTTTTAACCGAGCATCTTGAGTCGGGGAATTAAGTTTTTTGCATTTTGGGTTGAACAGTAAAGTTTTTTTGCGTAACTTAGAGAGGTGGTTTTTATACCCTAAATTTCCACAAAATTCAGCCCTGTTTTGAATAAATGTTATTTTGGAAAACAGATTAAACTACGGATAATGAATAAATTTAAATTACCCTCGTAGGAAAAAGAAACAATGAATCCCCCCATGGCCCCACCATTGCCCGTGGCCAAACCAGCGAACATTGCAAGAAGGTTTTCCCTCCCCCGATATAACTTAAGATTAAGGGTCCCCATCCTCCCCTGCGAAAACGGAATGATTTTTGTAAACCCTTGCTTTTCTTGCCAAATTGAAATTTCACCAAAATGCTCCAACGCACCGTTGTCCCGTAAACGACTATCCTTGGAATCCCCATTTTCCCCAATAGAAATTATCTGTCAGTCCCCTTGGATAAATACTGAAAAGATTTTATATATGATGGGTTTAATCCCCTGGGGTTTTTTAAATTACTTTATTTCCTTCCCGTCACCCGTAAGCTCAACAAATGTTCTTGATAAAATGTTAAGCCTCCGTAAATTCAAGTTAAACAAAGAAACGGTGTCCTTTATTGAAAACCAATAAAATAAAATGTGAAAAGCTTCCTCAGTCTTCAATGAGAGATATCCCCCATAGCAATTTTCCCCAATATTTAATGAATAGTTTTTGTTAAGAAACGAAATAACCATTTTTAATCCACAATATAAAAACTGCAGTTTCCCCCTTGTGTGAGAAATTCAAAAGTGGAAATTAGGATGGAGATGAAAGGGGATGGAATAATGGGTTTTTTTAAAAATCCCCTGTAATCAATATTACTGCAAAGCAGACCCCCCCCCCTGTTAGTCCCAATGGTGGGGGCCCCCCCGGGATCAAATTTCAAATTTGGGAGAAACGAAAATGCCCATCAAGCCCCTGCATAGATTTATTTGGAAAATTTTGAATAAAAGTAAAAATTAAATTATTTAATAAAGAAGGTCCCCGAAAAATTTTGCTTTTTTTGAGTTTTTTGCCTTTTTTGGGACCGTTCACCCCCTCACCCTGTTTTCTTTTCCCGGAGTGAGAAAACACGGTACGTGGAATTATCTCCCACCCTTTTTGAGGATGTCTTTTGCGGCCATTTCGTTGTCCCCCCCGATTTCAACCATCCCCATCTGTTGTATCCCCTAGTGCTAGCCTATCCCTGTGTTTTGTTTTTTCCATAGTCCCCCAACGCCCCCCCCCCCTGACCCCCCTACTACTGGTAAGGAAACCGCGGAACCCTCAACAACACACCACATGTTTCTCACCTGATAAGACAGCTGCCTGACCTTGAATTCCCCACGTGTGTTCCAGAGGTCCCACCTGATTCCTGAAATGATATTGTGTCGTAACTCCTATGTCCACGACCCACATTTAAATCCCACTACATAGCCCTTCCCCCTTTGCCCTACGGTATTAATGTGTAGTAGATACACCACCCCGTTCTGTTTCCAACTACACCCCTCCGGCTACGCACCCACCTCCAATGCGAAAATTCTCTGGAACATAATAACTTGCCTGTTTTTTTTTTGAGGAACTGTTTTTAAAATATTCCATTTTCCCCGTTTCCACCAAAGTCCCAAAAGTTTGGGAACTTCCCTTGGAAGGTTAGCCAGTAAAAAACTACCTTCTCCGCGGTGTAAATTTTAGTTGGTAAAATTGTTCTTAGTGGAATTGAATGTTATGGTTTCACTATTTAATTATTCACCTGCATATTAAAAATTTTTCCCTTTGGGGGTTTTCCCTCTGGAGAGTCATGTTTAGAAGAATTTTTCTTTTGTTTTGGCCATAATCCTACTAGGAATTTTTTTCCCCAATTTAAATGTTTTTGTTTTTACACCCGATTTATAAATCAGCTGGAAAAGTCAAGTGTTTTACAAGATAAAAAAAATCGCTGCTGGCAGGAAATGGGATTTTATACTTTTAGCACCGGATCGGGGGCTTCCAAGATTCCCTCTGCCTCGGTTGACCCCCAATTCATTGTCCCAACGATGGCACCACAGAGCACGTTGCAACGTGAAAACCCTGGAAACCCTTTCCAGTGGTCCCCCAACTGATTGGGGTCCCCCCCCCCACGTGTCCCCCCAATACAACAGTTTATTTGTTGAGATGTTCCATCATCTCAGCCGGTTTTATCCCCCCTTGTTACCTCTGTAAACTTCCGGAACAATAGCAGTTTCCCTACAGATCCTTACCAGGTGGAGCAAACCCCAAGATGATTTTTTTGCCCTTGATTCCCCCTTGTTTTGGGCCTGGTCAGTTTTTTTGCAAGCCTGAAAGACTAAGGCCCAGGACATTGCCCGCTAATTGAAAACGCACTTCCTGACACCCCGCTTAAATAATATATTAATCTTAGAAAGTAGGGAACAACGAAGGACTGGGGTCCAATAATTGATGGGATCCAAACCAAGCCTTTATTTACCCAGCAAAAACCAGCCAAAAGCGGACCTAAAACACAGGAAACCTCCCGGACTAGGTTTACATCCCCCCCCTCAGGTAACAACGCGATAAAAAATAATAACATCAGCGAAAACCCTTGTAATTTATTGGGGATTCACATTCCAGTGGGAAAACACTAAGTTTTCCCAAAAACCAAATGTTTTAATTAAAAAAGCAACAAATTTTAAATGATTTGTGTTTTTTTATGGTTTTAACTTTATTTTTGATTGTTTTATCCAATCAAACCGTGTTCAAGTTTTTTTTATTGTTTCCTTGCATTTGTCTGGACAAAGTTTACTTAATTTTTTAAGAAAACCTTAAGAGAACGGCAGAATGATCCCTTCGCCATCTTAAAACCAGAAAGAAATCCTTCCCAAAAAAAATTGGAACACAACGACATCAACTTATACTTAAAACTTAAAAACACTATTTTTTTTCCTGAATTTACCTACTTTAAGTCGTAACCCCGATATGTGAAGGAATAAAAATAGCAACAAAGGTCCCCGAAGTAAATTTGGTGGTATTTTCCTTACAGAAAGTTTTGGGAAAGCAATGAGCAGTTTATATTTGTCCTGTAGAGTGGGGGGTTGGAAACCATCATTTTTTTGAATAGTCCCCAAATGAGGTATAATAAAGCTAATGGTAGCCCCGCCGAAAAAAGAGCGAAAATTAAAAAATGTTAATTCCCCTAGGACCACAAAATAACACCACTAATTATTTTATAATTTCCCCAACAGATTCTCGCTGTTTTTGATGAGGATGTAACAAAGTTTTCCCATGCATCTTTTGAACCGTTTTTTTCTGAGCCCGTGAAAAGCCGGGTCCCACATTATATCTTAACCAACTGTAAAGGACGGACCTACCAGCCCCAGAAGAGTCAGGTGAAGAACCAGCAATGATAAGCCGTCCGCCGGAAACCCCCAAACCGGAAGAGTTTTGAAAGGGAAAATGGGAATACCCACAGATTATACCAAAATGGAATACTGCATAACCCAATTATATCAAGCTGAAAAAATTGGGAAAGAAAAAATATCATGGTAAGGTCAATCGAATAAGATTTATTGAAAGAATCCCCTTTAACGTCCAAGTATGTGCAAACGGCTTGAATTGCCCCTGTAACTACCGTTTGTGTATAACAGAAAAAGTCCCCCCAATACCGAAAATTCTTGAAAATAAAAAAAATCTAAGCCGAACGAGCTTATAATAATCTAAAATAAAATATCCACACAAAACTTAACCAGAATGAACAAAGAACCCAGGCCATCCCAATGGGCCCACCCTGTGCCCCCCCTCGCCAAGTCCCCCACCCCCCCCCCCCCACCCAGGGGGTGATCAGATGAAAGGAAGACGAATATGGTGGGAACGATCAAAGAAAATACACAGGACGGGTATAAGTATGTCCAACAAATGTGCAACCCCACAAGAAAGGTTGGCCACCGCCCCCCCCCAGTAGACAAATTCCGTTAACTCCCACTTATTTTTGTATTGCAAAAATGTTTTGTATTTAAACTCTGGGGTTTTTGGGAAAATAAATCAGAAAAAAGTGTTTTCACAAAGCGACTATCAGACTTTTTGGAAAACCAAGAAATACCAAAAAAGTTCAGAGTGGAGAAGTTTCCAGAAAAAAAAATATCCCTAACATGAAAAATTAGTTTTTTGGCCTGTTTCAGAGCTCCTTAGAAACTTGCCTTTTCTTTTTTTTTACAAACAAAACAATACTAAAGCAATAAGTGGGGTGGGAAAAAGAGGTTAAATATTTCCGACTGTAAAAACTTCACCCCCTGTTTTCTCACGCTTCCCTCCCCGACTTAACGAAAAACAAGTAAAAACGAATGATGTGGTGGAGAATAAGAGAGAACCCAAAGCATAACAACATGAAATCGAAATAAGCAACCATCTTGAAGACTAAAAGCCTACCCTGCCGTCCCCATATAACCCTGAAAAAACAGAGCGTGAATTGGTTTGAGAAAAAACACAATCATCTGGTTTTCGGTCCGACTAATCAGAATATGAACTAAGTAAGAAAAAAACTTAATAATATAAATCCCAACCCAAAACCAAAATACCACCTATCCAAAATCCCCAAATAAGAGATTTTAGGCAGCGGCTGGTTTCATCCC
Organism: Bolinopsis microptera; assembly: GCF_026151205.1. NCBI lineage: Eukaryota > Metazoa > Ctenophora > Tentaculata > Lobata > Bolinopsidae > Bolinopsis > Bolinopsis microptera. The sequence goes on along the minus strand of NW_026971797.1, from coordinate 35,555 downwards.
AACGAGTTTTTAATCCTATTTAACTTTCTTTTCCCTTACTCCTTATCCCTCCTCCAAAACTAGAAGCCTGCAATGTTTAAACTTCATCGCAAAAAATCTGATACCCCTGGGATGCAACGAATGAAATGCCCTCATGAAAGAAAAACCAACCAGTTTGAAAGAAAACTTCCTGTATTTATTTTTCTCGGCGTGTCACAAGATTTTTTGTGGTACCCCAGGACAAAGTCTGCCGACGATTTCCCCAATCATAATCAATCAATCCGGCGGTGCCTTGGCCGTTCCCCAGTAGATTTCCCAGCCTGGTGGATATGAAAGATTGGTTTAGTACGATTATATTTACAGAAAATGGTTTTTTTACTGGGGTTTTTTTGTTTTTCCGTTACCAAAAAATTTTGGGGGGTTTAAAACACCCAAGATATGATATAGGATAACATAAATGGGATTTGGAGTCCCGGGGGGGGGGGGGGGGGGGGGGGGGGGAGGGGGGGGGGGGGGGTGAGGGGGGGGTGGGGGGCCGGATCGGGGGGGGGGGGTCCTTAAACCAGACCCCTAAAACATAGACTATCTTTGGAAACCATTAAAGACAATTTTATGGTGTAAGCGGAACTTGGGTTGTTCCTCTTCATCCGGATTAAAAACTACAACAACCACCCCCCTTATTTGGCCGCTAAGGGAAAACAAAACGTTTTTGTTGAAGTTACCCTCAAAAACATCATCCAAGATAACTGAAACAGAAATCATGATTAAGCAAAAGGAAAAAACTCTAAAAACACATTGTTAATAAAGGTCCCCCCCCTCTAGGTCAAAGTGGAGGCCCATTTACAATCAAAAATAAGCCCTTTCAATGTTCTAAAAGTAATTGAACTCAATTTGTAACCTATTTTTTTTATTTGGAACGCAATACCCGTTAACTGTTGAAAATGTTAGATGTTAATATATCCACAGAGACATTTGGTCCACCCTGCTGATTAATTAATCCCTCACTCATCCCCTCCCCTCAATTGGTCCCAAAAAATGCAGGCCCACGGTGACAGCCAAAGCCAATTATTTTAAAAAAATCAATTTACTCTGGTAAACAAAACAAAAAAAGTTTTTTTCCTACGGAAATTTTTTCTAACACAATGAATAACCCAAGTCAAAAATTGTGTTAATAGTTATTTAACCACAGTGGCCTCCGGTAGTTAAAATTTGTTTAATTTTCCAGGAACAGAGAAAATATTAAGTGGTTAAAGAAAATTTAATTAAAGTGGATTTTAATGGGAAACATCCAAAATATCGAGCAGAGGGAAACTATTCCTCGATCCTTAATTTCGCCCCCTCCCGCAAGTCATGACCTGGAAGTCCAACAAAGCCTACTTGGGAAACCCACTTTTAAATTAAAAGAAGGTTTTGGTAAAGCAATATATCCACATCTTTCACCTAAAAGTTACTATAACGTTTTTAGTGGGAAAACTTAAAAAAGCAAAACCGTCCCCCCCCCGTCCCCAAAATTAAATACTTGTGTAACTGTAGGATAAAATTGCTACCAAACTATAATCCAGAAAGGTCCCTACCTTTTTTACTTTTCACACAACTGACCTCAGGTCATCATTTGTTTTGGGTTTTTTTTTCTTTACTTTTGTTTTGTCCCCTCCATCACCGACCCCTCTTGGAATCCAGTGGCCAAAAGGTTGCTTGGAAAGCTCAAATCCGAAATAACGCCAAGGGAGTTGTTCAAACGAGGGAGGAAAAGAAAATACAGGAAGCGAGTCCCCCCCATGAAAAACCCCCTCCAGAATTTTTCCAAAGGACAGTGAACCCCCACAAGTGGCCCCCCCGACGTAAAAACAGTTGCAATTTAGTGTTTTCATGATGATCACCCGGGATCATTAGGTGTACCCCCCCCCCCCTCCCCAAGTTGGAAAACGAAAAAAGACCTGGGAAATTGTTAAGGAAAAACACCCCAGGCAAAGTTGCACGAAAAAAACCCAGTAAAAAAAAAATTAAAGTGGAACGTTTCCAGAATCAATCCCGGGACAAAGTTATTGGGGAAAATGTTTAACGTGTGAAAAATGGAAGGGCTTTTGGTCCCCATCCTAAATGTAAACAACGAGAAAAAAGGGGTTAAAAAAGGAAATTTACAAAGGTACCACGCCCAACCATAAACCGGGGGCCAACTTTTCCTACGATGGGGTATTTTGCGGGCCCAGAAATATTCAAGAATAAACTGAAGCGGCCCTATTGAAAAAGCATCCCAGGTTCATTCCAAATTCACACCGGGCTTTTGGAGTTTTTTCGTTAAGCGGGTGAGGCCACCGGAAATATTTAACGTGGCCCAGTTAGAGTAACCTAACAAACAAAACAAAGAAAAATAAGAAAAACACGTAAAGACCAATTTGGTCCCGGGGCAAGGAGGAAACTGATACACTTTATTTGTCCCAGGAAAGGGCCCACCCAAAAGGGGCCCCTTAGGGACACCAAAAAAACGGTTGTGAATAGTAGTTGTGTGGTGAATTGCTTCGGCCATTTTTATCCGTTTATTCAATAAAAATTTCAAGGGACATACAAGTTTAAAAATATGATATGTTCAAATAGGTAAGGAATAAGAAAAGTGAAAGCCCCTTTTTTTTAATAAACGCCCCTCTAAATTCATCAAAACAAAATGGAACAAAAAGTCCATAATTTTTAATACCAAAATTTTTTTCTAAATTTGTTTTATACTTCAACTGTCCGCCCCTGAAGTTTAAACATTCAGCAAATCCTGTTAACAACGGTCCATTAACTTTATAAAATTTGGTTTAAACTAAGAAGGCCCGGATAGTCCCCCCGAAACTCCCGCTCACAGGTTTTTCTATAAACCAAAATTTTTTTTTTTACGGGTGTGGGGGGTTATTTAATGATTTGAATTTGGGTAAATTTGAATATTTGCTAATGTAATAACCTATGTTTAGTTTTTTAAAAACCCGTGGTTAAAATCCGTCGGAACAAGCGCGAGACGTCAAATAATTTATTAGGATTAGTTGAAGAAAATTAACTTCCTGTGTTTATTTTCAATTTCCAAAAGGGAAGAATAAACCATTCAAATACCACACCTCATTGGACACCCTTTTTTTGGGTCAAACACCAGGGGAAAATAGATCCATGGCCCCTCGGTTTCTAGATTATACCCTCCCCCGATATCCCAATATCTAGTGGACGAAAAACAATTTTGGAGAAATGAACTCATCTTCAAAATTATCTGTCCCCTTTGAGAACTCCCACCTATCTCTGTCCGTTTGTAACCAAGGAAAGACGCCCCAATTGTTATAATGGAACGTCCTCCTTTTATCCCCCCCCCCCCCCCCTCCCCCCCTTAACGAAAGTCGCCCCCACCCCCCATTATAAGTGAAACCGTCAATCAAGACCCACAGAAGCCGTCCCACCCCCCACCCGAAATTCTCTTCCCCGAAAAAATAACGTTAATGAGCCGGTAATGAACAATTGAAACCATGGTAAAAATAAAAACCCCAATGTTTTACCCCCCTCAATTAATAAAGAAAAGTAGGTAAGAGCCTAAAGAAGCCAATTTAGTTTTTATATTAACCGCCATAATCTAACAGCCGTAAATTAAATGGCGGATTACACCCTATTAAATTGCCCAGGGCGCAAGCCGAAGTGGGAAAATTGATTACAATAATCGGCCACGAAAGGCGAAGCCCGATACGTTATTGACTAAGTTATTTATTTACGAGCTGCAGCCGAAGTTGCCAATTAACTGGGGTGGTAAAAATCGTATATAACATTGCCCCAGTTAGATTTCACGTATAACCCTCCCACCGCCCCTGATTGTTTTATAAACAGGTGTAAAATTAGTCTAATAATCCGCACGCGAACTTTGTTTGTTATACAGGTTAGGGCCCACCTCAAAAAAAAGTCCCCTACCCATCCTTAAATCCCATCTTTAAAATTGGAGCCCCCCCAAGCTCGCCTGTGAGAATCTTCCACTAATTATTTTTTATTTTCAGAAATGAAAACAAGCGGCCCATAAACTTACGTTTATTTTGTCTTGAATTTTACTAATAATGTTTTTGAATTCAAATTTTTAGGAGAATGTCAAATCATAAATGAGAGCCCCACAACTTCCGTGCTAAAGTTTTTTGTTGGTGGGGAAGGTCCCCTTAAGCCCCTTTGTCTGAAAACAAAAAAAGTTTTTTTAGCTCCTGAGGGTGGCAGCTTTTTTAATTTTTTCCCGGCCCCAGAAAACTGTTTTTTAACCAATGTTAATAGAAACCACCAAAAAAAAAAAAATCCTGGGGTAAAAAAAAAATTTTAAAAAAAAACCACCGATTTATTTATGTTTTACCAATATTTTTCTATATTCACCATGATGACATCGCACATTTTCCCATTGGTTAAGAACGGAACGATTATAACAAAGCAGGAAGGATCATCTGTGATAGTCCTTAATCAGTTAAAATTATAGAGAGATGGAAAGTGTTGCGGGTTGGGAAATTTCCATGTAGGAATCGGGGAATTGGTAAAAAAAAAACGTTGGAATTTAATCATCGGCTGGTTTTTTTCAATTTTTGTAACCCAGGATTTTTTTTGGGTGGTTTTCTAATTAAAACCAATGGTTAAAAAAAAAACAACATGGTTTTCTTGGGTGAAGAAATTGTTTCAAGGCTAGCTCGCTCAGGGGGCTAAAAATTGGTCAAAATAAAGCTTCAGTTGAAGCAATCGCAATCAAAACCACCAAAAACTTATGCCACAAAGGTTTAGATTCCTTTGTTATTAACAATTTCTAGTGGGGGAAATTTAGAAAGTGCACCAAATATTTTTATCAGAACCATTAAAGTTTATGGCCACTTTTTGTATTTAAACAAAATTTTTAATTAGTTGAGTCTCCAGCTCATTACTGGTTGGTATTTGTGATTAAATGCAATGTAAGTGATTATTTGGGGGGGGACTTCTTTCCCAAAAAAACAAAGGGGAAAAGATTTGTTTGTATACCCTCCAAAACTATTGGGAATTTTTAACTTTATGCCCCCAAATATTAATTTCGTTTTGCCGGGGGACACCCCTTAAGGGCACTAAAACGGGGTTCGCCCAAATCTAACCCTTCAGGGGGCTAGTTTGATTTTAAGTTTTCAATTTTTAACTTTGTAATCAAAGCACCTCCACAGGTAGTAAAAAAAGTACTTCGGGTTTTTTAATTAGGTCCTTTCATTTTACGAGGGGGTTAACTTCTCTTAAACTTAATTAACTGCCTCCCTGAAATTTGCCTTGATTTTTACAGCATCTTTCCCTAGGGGGGATATTCCAGTTGCAATTAGGTTTAGTTAATCGTACAACTAATTAAAGATTTGGGGTTGGTCTCACTCTCAAAAAACAGGTTTTGGCAAATTAGGGTTTTTTGTTAATCGCCACCCCTGGGAACAATAAAAGCCGGTTGCCAAGTTATGGAATTAATTTTAAAAAAATGGGCCGCCAAAGAGGTCAAAAGGTGGAGTATATTTATTTTAAAATGTGTTATAGGTGTCTAGGGTTGAATTTAAGGTGAGAAAGGTGATAAAAGGTTGATTTAAAAACTAGTGAGAAAGGGTGATCCCACGTGTATAGTTTACCTTCTCGGGGGGACTCAGGTCGATTCTTCCATCATGTGGGGGCGTTTGGAGCTGTGGCTGTAGGTTCGAAAACACGTGTCAAAACAATGCCTTCTGTAAACCCCCCACACCGACTTTCCTCTTGATCAAGCACAATGAAAGCAGAAACTTTCCATTTCAAAAAGGCTTTGTTCCAGTCCTTGGAAAAAGGGAGGATAAATAAAGAAAAAATTATTGCGATTTGTTAGAAACTTGTTTTTTTTGGAAAAGCTTGTTTTTCGAAAATCGGAGTTCTTTTAGCTGTTTTCTGGAATTTAGAATTACGGGGAGCAAGTGATCTTTATTCTATTATGTTCAGTTGGGGTTTTTGTAGTCTTTCCCATATCCTAAAAATTTTGATAGTTAAACAGTAAAAAAATAAACCCCACCTGGCCCCCTTAAAAGATTTGCCCAAAGGACCATGTTTTAAGGTGATTAGGCTTGCTCAAAAGGTCGGGCGGAGGCAAATAGGAAAAATGTTAGAAAGTGAATAGTTAAAATGTTTTTTTTTAAAAAAAAACTGGGGGAATTTATAACAAAATATTTTTATTTATAAAAATTATAGAGGGGGGACAAAAAAGGATTTAAAGTCTTTAAAACATATTAACAAAATGTGGAATTAGGTAAAACCCAAATCCTTTTGTGCTTTACAAAATTCCAGGGCACAAAATTGTATTAGCCGGATTGTTGCAAGCAAACCCTTTAATAACCGCAGGGAGTCTCCGTGGTTTGCACGTTACCAATTTAGCCTTTTCCAAACCCAAAACACCAATTCCTGCAATCTAAAAATTCCACCTCCAAGCCGTTTTAAATTCTTTGACTGATGGATTTACGGGACTGGTTGGCCATACCCTATCGGGGGAAAACATTTTTTCTACTCGGGGATAATTTTCTGGATTTTAACGCCAAACCTAAATTTCAACCCAAAACTTCTTGCAAGTTCAAGAGATTGTTCTTTAAAACCAGCCAGGGTGTTTTCCTTCAGATTACTCCCCGGCCCTTGTTTATTGGTTTAGTTCCGTTTGTTTTGGGGCCGCAGAGGGGGGCTACCCAAGAGGGAACTGTGTTCCGAACCCAAAGTTTGGGATTCTAAGGTAAAATCCGTGGAATCGGAGGGTTCTGGATACCAGCATGGAGATGTAAACAAAAAACAAGCGGATTAAAAATAAAAAACGAGCATATTTTAACAAAACAGCGAAATTAGAAATTGAAAAAAACAGGGGGGGCTATCCATTAAACCACATTATGGGGATTAATGTATTCAAATTCTATTTGGCCACTTAATCGGTTCTCCCCCTCTTGAAAAGAAGGCGAACTACCAGGACAAGGGGGACCAAACATAAAGGATCCTAAAAATAGGCTTCAGTTAAAAAAAGTTAAACCCGAAAAAACAGGTTAGTAGTTTATCGGTTTGTTGGTGTCTCCTGTATCAGTCAAATAGTTGCCAGGGAAGGCCCCCTTTCTCGCCATTTTTCCTTTTCCCGGGGATACAGGTCCGGTGAGAGTGATAAAACCTTTGACTCTTTCTTGGCGTTTTCCAGGTAGAGGGTTAGGGCCAGTTTTTGGAGGACTACCAGTAGTATCTGTGGGGATTTTTAAAAAATGTTTTGTAAAGGTTTAGGAGTTTAGAGGTTAGAGGTTTTATAAAGTTTATCGGTTGAGGTTGGGAAAAGTTTAAAAGAAGGATAGAGTTAAGAGGGGTTCGAATTTTAGGTTAAAGTTTGTCACGATTTTTATAGGTTTGTTCACGGGATTTAGTTTCCGGGGGAATTCGGTGACATTAACAAAAACTTACCAAGGGGACCGCGAAATAAATAGAGGACAGGGATAAAAAGCTGTTGGGCAAATTGATTCGCTTATTTACCTTGGAGCGCATTGAGGGTTTGATTGTAGAAAGCGTTTTTCTGGATTTCATTGCCTCCAGCTGTTTGACCCCAGGAGGGGGGTCAAACCCAAAGTTTAAGCTCTTGGAAAAAATTTTTCGAGTTTATTAAAGTTAATGAAACCAGCGAAAAAACATTCGAGGGTAAAATTTTTGTTGTTACCTTTCCTTCATAAAAATTTCGCCAACTCGGTAGGGGTTTCTATAAAATTTTTTGGGCCCGCGAATTTTCTACACTATTAAATTTAAATTACAAACAATCCCCCAAAATATATGGATAATTTTACTGACCCTTCCGGGATTTAAAGGGACTTTTGAACTGGCGGGGACAATTTTTTCCAGCCAGGGTCTTCATCCTGCTTTTCCCCAATATGATAGCATTCTTCCATTTTTCAAGTTTTCCCATTTTCTCTCGCAAGCAAGTTTTCTTTCTTATCTTCTTCTTTCCCTTTCTCCGACTGAAGAGCGATAGATTTTGCAGCGTCCAAAAAAAAAAAAAAAACTATCTACTTTAGCCGGTCAAGCATTAAAAACTGCTGAACGATTTTTTTTTCCCCAAAGTCCATGGTTCAAAATTTTACGTTATTCATTTAGGACAAGTAAAAAAAAAAACTTAAAAAATAAAGTGATAGCAAAAAACAGGATCCTTTTTTACCTTCAGGAAGGGGGACTTCCCTCCATTAGGGTAGTGAGAGGGTACCAAAACCCATAAACTTGTCTTTCGATTTCAGGGGGCTTTTATCGTCTAAGGGGTTTCCTCTGTTTGATATTTGGTGTGTTTGGTCAGTTACGAAAAAGTTAAAGGTCCGTTACCCACAACTACCAAGGGAACACCCTTTACAAAAGGGGGAACCCTTAACCCACCCCAATACGAAACGAGGGTCCACGTTATTATTTAACTCTGGGTTTTCGTTTCAAGACGATCCGAGGACACAATACCGGGGACCGCAGGGAAGATCAGAGGAGCGATGGTTGCTACTCTATGAAAATAACTTACCACGTTAGCCGATATAGCGGGCCAAAGAGTTATACAATTTGGCAAAAAGCCCTCTTTTCTATTTCTCTGTGACATGAAAGCAGGTTGTTTAGCTTTTATAGAGATTATTTTCCAATCCCCCTTCGGTTCAGTATTACCCGGGGATTGGAGCCTATTGGAACGGTTTGCCCTTTGCAAAAACGTGAAAAAACATTTCAGGGGCGTGGGGGCCTGTTTTTTCAGCGGAAAAAAGCATTTTTACCTTGGAAAATCGCGGCAGGGCACAGGACTTACTTTCTTAATTTGGTTGAAAAAATTTTCAACTTCTCCAAGTATATTATCAAAATATTATTTTGTTATTGTGCTTGTATACAACCTGAAACCCGGTGTTAGGGGAACCGGTTTTTTATGTGACGAGAATTTGTCGTCAAATATGTCGGTTCAGTTCTTGATTAGCAGCTTCTATTGGGGGACAGTTTCAGTTTTTGATCATAGGAAAAATGGCTCTTCTTTTAAGTCCTTTGCCATTCAGCTAAAAACCCCATTAACATTACCCAAAAAATAAACGTTTATGGTTCTCAATCGTTGAAAATTGACAAATTAAGTAATCCAGATTTAGCCGGGGGGGGGGTGGGGGGACTGTAAAAAAAAATAGGGAATTTAAAAAGTAGATTTATATTTGAAGTAAAAAAAAGTTTGTGTAAAATTGTTTTTTAAACAGGGTATTTAAAAGTTTAAAAAAAAAAAACCTACCTTCCCAAGTTTCTTGGAATAAGTGGGGTGGAACCAAAAAAGTTGGTCGAATTTGGATTATCCCGGTAATAATCAATTTTAAAAAAGCTCGCTGCCAAAAACCAAATCAAACTTATTTTTCTGGGGGCTGAAGGGGCAAGGCAAAAACGTGCTTCCTGAAAAACATTAGTTACTAATTCCACTGTAACATTTAGGGTTTAGGGGTTTCCAATGGAAAACCATTTAGGTTTACAGTCCCCACTGGGAACCCTTCGTTACTACCTCTCTTTTTTACTTGTTACATTATGTTTACTATTCTTTACTTGAACATTAGTTACTATTTCCCACTGAAACATTAAGTATTTTTAACTATTTCCCCCACTGTACATTAGATAACTTATTTAATCTACTGAACATTAGTCACTTATTCCACTGTTATACATTAGTTACTATTTCCACTGAACATTAGTTTACTATTTTCCACTGTACTTAGTTTAAGTTCCACTTGAAAAACTTCCAATATTCAAATACAAATAGTTACAATTCAAAAAGGGGCCACTGCGCACTATATTCAAGGGCTTCATTCGTCGAAAGGAACATTTACAAATCTCGGAAAACACCCCGAAACTTTTACTTAATGTGAATTTCTTCCCAACATGCAGGGGGGGGGGGAACAATCGCATCCGGGGGTTTTTCTTGGGACCATGGAGAGGGTCAGGATTGGTAATAACCAAAAACAAACCGTTATTTTCTTTTTCAAATGGGGGGGGGACATTAGAAGAGGTGCCACAGAACAGACGGGAGTTTAACCCCAGACCGCACATTGGGATAGGGGGAACACGGGTTTCTTTTCCCCTAAGGAAATTTTTTCTGGCTTCGTCCATGCAGGTGAATGCGTCCGTAAGTTAGGGAATAGTTCTACCCTTCTGATAAAAAAATAGAGTGATTTTAAAATTAGTCAATAAAATAGTGATAAAAAAATAGTTGATACAAAAACACATAGTGATTAAAAGTAGTTTAGATAAAATAGTGGGATTAGATTATTACTGTAAAATTTAGTTGATTACAATTCGTGGAGGGCCATTAATTGGATTTTTTTTCAAGGGAATCAGAGATAATGGTAAGAAGAAAATCTTTTATCCACCACTTAGTGGAAAGGGCAGGAAGATTAATTTAAAAAATTATGATTCTAAAACCGTTGTTTTCGAGGAATTTAAATCCCAAAAGTTCTGCCTCCGTCTCGGCGTAGGGATTCTACCAGCAGTTAGGTTTTCATTATCCACTTAATGACCACCTTTGGGATGGGGTACCCCCAGCCCAACGCGAGGGACAACCGGGGGACACTCAACAAACTTACCTCTTTCCATGTACCTCCGGGATAACTTCATTCTGCTTTTTTGGGTATTTTTTTCCACCCTTGTTCCTCCAGCTTTAAAAACATTTTTTCCCAATTTCATCCTTGTTTTTTTTATACGCTTCTGTCCTTTGATGTCGGCCGTTCATAGCCCTGCAGTGAGAGGGGTTTTTTCCCATAAGATTATTGGCCGCCACATTGGAATGCTAAAAACAATTGGTTACCGTGGAATTTTACAGTTTACCGGTTGTTAAACAAACATGAGGAGTAGGGCCCACGGGCATACAAAATACAGTGTTTAAAAAAATCTGTATCTAGCCCTTGAAGTTGAAGGATAAGGGTTTCTATTCAAAAACAAAAAATTGCGCGCTTCGGGGACCGAAAAAGATAGAAAGTAGTAAACTAAACCAGTGTTTTAAAAAAGGGAAACGCGTTTTAAAAAAAACTCTTAAAAAGGTCTTACAATTTTAACCTTTTAAAAAATTGGGATAAATTGCTTGATGGAATTGATAAGGCTGAAATTCTTTAATAAAAAAAAGGGGAATGAGAGCCAAACTTTTCGATTAGAAATATAAAAAAAAGACGAGGGCCTGGTTTGGTTTGGTTTTTCCTCTGGACTTGTTAGTTACTTTTTGTATTCCGGTTCGTAATGAAAAAAAAAGTGAAGAGGATGGCCAGGTGTAGTGTTTTTTAAACCATTTTCGTTTTACCTTGTTTGGAAATTTTCCTTCCAAAAATGTTTAACTGGAGAATTCGACTTGATTAAATTTGTTTCATTCTTAAAAAAGTAAAGAAGGGTTTTAAACCCCCATCTACGAAATGGGGCCCAGGGGCGGTATGTTTTTTTCTATGAATGGGACTTATAGAATCTAAATGTACTAAAACGGTTTAAACGTTGGAACCTGGGATGGATAGGGGGCCCGCGGGGGCCTTTGAGGATATTGTAACTAAAACTAAATTTTATGTTCAATGCAACCCACAAATATTTTATTAATATAATTCTTTTGGGGTTTCGCTAGGTTTGCTTTGGTCTTTTGCTTTGAATTTTTTATTTTCTTTCTTTTTGGGTGGTTCCAAACATGCTTTCATTTTAAAATCCCCATGGGGGGGGGGGGACATTGAAGGAATCCCATTTTGTTTTCCCTAAAATTTTCTAACGAACGCAAATTTTCTTCGCCCCCCGGGCTACCCGCTAGCGGTAAAAATCTAAGGTTTAAAAAACCAAGCATAAAAGTGTTGGGGGCAAAAAACAACCCGGTCCTGCTTGAAAAGTCCAAACAAATAAAAGATGGCGGGAAAGAAAATGAAGCTGGGGGGACGGTACCCTTTTGAAGTCTAATGAAGAAGGAGGTGGGGGAAAAGGAGATGCTCCTTTGGACAGTTGGAGGGCCGAGGATTTTCAAAGCGGGGGGGGGGACGTGTTCTGTTTGGAGGTGGGCAACATTTCCCCCAGGCTTTATTTTGGGGCCCCCTTAGGAACCCCTTGTTCCATACTGGTCACAGGATGGGGGGGAGTGCCCCGTTTACCAGGGGGCCGGGGTTTTTCCCCGCCGGGGGGGACGGAGAAGAGAGGAAACAGTCCAGTCAACATGGGGGGATCATTGTTCGGTCGTTTATCCTGCATTGTTAATAATTTTTGGGCTCATGGGAAAAGGGGTCTTCAGCCGAGGCGGCGATTATGTCATGGGGTTGCATTACCAGTCAAACAGAACATTTACCCGGTTCATAAATTTTACCCGATGTTTGTTAAACGTTTGACACACTTTGCCTTTGTTTTCTTCAAGCTCTTTCATAGTAAAGGAATTACCCACAGCCCCCGTTTGGTGGTCCCCAGGCATGAGAGGTGAATTGGGGGAACCCTTGATTTTTTACATAATCCAAAAACCAAATCCCCCATTCCACCGCTTGTCATCCTTCCCTTGGGAGATCCTCCGGAAAAAAAAACCTCTTCCCCAACCATTCCTGGGATTGATATGCCAAAACGTGTCTTGTGTTTTCTTGGGCCTTTTTCTCGTGTTTGGAGCATCTGCCACCGGGTTCGAATTTTAACCCCAGTGGGGGAGGTACTGGTATACCGTCCACCGGTCAAAACTGGTGGCATTACGGGTCCACCATCCTGCACAAAGTTGAGATAAAGGCATATTATTCATTATAATAGGACATGGGGCCTTTCAGTTTATTTACTTGGCTTACTTGCCCACAAAAATCAAAACGTTCTGTTGGGAAAAAAAAGTTATAGCCACAAATGGGGTGGGTGGGGGACCACCGCTAAATTCCACGCAAAAAAAACCCCATTGTACTAATCCAACGCTAACCCATTTTACTAATCCACGGGCATTACCATGCTACTATTGTTTGTCTATGGACGATCCCTTTACAATGAAAAATAAACAAAAAAACACTTTAAGCTTCACCAATTAAAAGAAATTACTCCCAAAAAAAAACACGGTTGTGTACCCACATTTCAGGTACACCCTAAAACGTTTTAAAACATTTCGAAAAAATCAAACGAAAAAAAAAAATTATGGCGCAACATCAATTTTGAGGTAACGGGGCGGTCGGTCAAAAAAGAGGGTCTTTTTTACCATTTTACCATTGATTATTTCCTCTTTTGGCCAAGCAAACTAAATCCGCCTCGGGGGACCCCAAACACAAAAGCGATATTCTTGCAAACGCCTTTGGATCCCCCGATTGGAATTTTATTATTGCTATTTTGTTAATATGCAGTATCAATTCAGATACAGATACAAAATTTTATGGGGACGGATATCCATTTTTAAGTAAGCTGGCCCCCAACTAACAACACAGGCTCCATAGTTTTATCTTGCTATCAATTGGAATTGGTGGGGTGGGGGGACAAAAGAGGAGGGCCGGGGTGCCGGGTTGGCTATTTATCCATCTATCGTTAACCATTATCCGCTTGTTTAAAAACCAGGATATTATCCACAGGCCATCCTTTTGATATTACTCCCCGGGATACGTTTCTTTCCCCAACTTAGGTTGTCTTTGGTAAAATGTACACAAATATGTTGAGGATAACTTTGGGCCCCACTTTTCATCTGGGGGGCAAGATTGACCTTATTAAGGACCAGGGGGGGGGGCGTTTGTTTTTAAAAATTGTATTTTTGAACTTTTTAGCAGGTTTTAGGAGGGTTGAGTTTTCGATTGGACTCCAATTAATTTAATTTTAGGGGACAAGCTTTGGAAAATAAGTAGGGGAAAGGGGCGGCCCCGAACCAGGGAACTGAGATAAACGCTTCTGTGCAAATTTTTTACGGTGTACGTTTGGGTTCGTTTATTCGTTATATTTAAAAAATATCTTAGGACTTGAAACCGAATTCTGTTAAGAAAATGGGCCCAAGCAAGGAAGGTTCTTCTTGTTAGTTACAGGAGGCGGGTGTACACCACATTTTAACAAGGGGAGTGGGTTTACTTCGCATTTTTACTGCATGATCCATTTCCCGGGATTTCATTTTTTGGGGCCTGATCAGATCGGCTTTTAAATTGTTTTTTGCTAACAACAGTTCGGAAAATTTTGTTTTATCATAACCCAGGATAAATGGTACATATGGGGGTCTGTATTGTTTTTCTAACTGGAAGGGGCCCGATTCTGTATTTTTTGCTTCATTCCTTCGTTTATGTTTTATGTCTTGGCGGTCGGATGTAAAATTATAAAATGTTCCAGGAAAATTATGTGGTTCGTTCAATGCTAAAATTTAATCATAAATTAATGGGTCGCCCAAAGGGCCAGGGGAGGACTAGTATGTAAATACTATTAAAAATAGTTTTTTTTTTCTATTTATTCCATTGTCAACCAAAGCAGGTTTTCCGTTTGTTGGGAAACTTAAATCAAAATAAACCACGATTATTCCACTATAGGAGGACGGGTACAGACCACCATGGAAAGATGGGTGATAAATTTCTCGGTCTCTGGTTTAAACGACAGCTTCTAATATCCTTCCCACATTAACTGGGGGAAGTGGGACGGGTTTTCCCTTCAGCTGGGGACCTCTCCAGGTGGGAAAAAAACATTTTTATTACCCGTTAACTCAACGCTCGAGGCTTTGTTGGGAAAATGTTTAAAACGGGCCCCTCTCTGGGAAACCACACCGTTTCTGGGGCTCCATAGTATTTCTCAAAAAAACGAGACTATGCAGGGAGGGGTGTACCAGGAAGATAAGGGGCCCAGGGGTTGGGGCCCGGGGGGAGGATGCAATAGTCGATAAGTCCCTTTTCCTGATCAATTCGGGATTGGAGCGGGAGTGGATTATTTACCCACTGGGTTTGGGCATTATAACGCTTTTTAAAGATCGGGTTATTGGTTTTTCTTCTGAGGTTTGTAGAACTTCCCACCAGCAGGGGGCGTAGGGAAGTGGCTCTTTCTCCCCGCCAAAAGTGTGTGAATGTTAAAATAACAGGGTTTCAGTTTCCATTTTGGCCATTTACCCTCGAACAGTTGTCACGACACTAGGGGATGATTGCTTGATGAGGACTCGTGGGGGGCCTTCCGCGATTGGGTTTGGGAAAACTTGTTGTTGTTAAAGGGGAATCCGTTCAGCTTTTATCTCGGCTGTTAGGCAATGGTTCGGTGTTTTATTTTTTTTAAACATTTTGACCGAGATCATCTTTACTTAACCGGGATGCTACACGTTAAAGGACCGTTTCCACCTTTTTTCGTTAAATCGTGCTAATTTAAGGAATTATGTATGGAAATCCCCCTTTCGGTAGATTATTTTGGGGCACGGCTGGTTTTTTGAGGGGAAGGTTTTTTTAGCAACGGGCCCTGTCCTTCAACTTTATTTTTACAGGGGGAGGCGATTGACCCCACCCCAACCCCCCAACCCAAATAAAAACTTGGCCAGATATTTTCTTGGGGGCTTCTGAATAGAAACAGATTGTTTTAGTACAGAGAAAAAATAATAACATTTGGGGTTTATTATGGACATTGGTTTTAATACTGTTTATGTGTGTTGTCTTATTTTTTTTAAACCAATGGTGTTATGTTGTCTTATTTTTTAAAATATCTTGGAATTCTTGAAATACAATTTATCTTTTCCCCATGGATGTATATTATTTATAAGTTATCATATTTCGAATGGTTATGAAAACTGATAAACAAACATTTTAAAACCATTGCAAAAATTCATTGGCACCATGGGGGGGGGGGGACACCAGCACTACATCCCCACGCGGCGGACAGCATCCAATTTGGTTTTTTTTATATTAAATAAAACAAACATTGACAAATTTGGGGGGACCAATTTTGTTCGATGATTACAAATACATATACTCCATATAATTTCAGTGAAAAAAATCCCACTGTTACCAAACTTAACCCACCTTTCCCCACATTTATTTTAAACATATCCAACAGTGTATATGAGTGTAACAAATTGTCAAAGAAAGGAAACTACTGATCCACATACAAGGTGACCTTTCCATCTTCCCAACGTGATAGGAGTTAGGTAAATAAAACAGGTTTTTTCCCGTTTCTTGTTTTGTACTAGGAGACAACATCCAAAAAGTTTAGGGAGTAGTTAACATTTTTACAATTGTTTATTAAAAAAATTTTAACAAACTTTATGGTAAAGGTACAGGGGCCAAATCCCCGATTTAAAATGATATTGTTTGAGTAGATAATTTGACAACGTTTCCCGGGCCAAAATGGGCGGTCTTTTGGTTTTGACCATAATGAAACCCGCGCTAGGGGGAAGAGCTAAAAGGGGGAAAATTGACAAATTTGTTCGAAGGACCACGGGCATAAAGCGGGGGGTTGGGTGTTTGTTGGTTTTGAGTACTCCGTATGGGTTTAGGAGATAACAAGGGGCACCCGCTTATTTTTAACAACATCCCAAAACCATTTTATTGGCACCCTTTTTTTAATCATTTTACTTATTTCCTGTTTGGGACCGCTTTAATTTTAAACCTTCTGTGGTTAAGAACTGGCACCATTACAGGGCCCAGGGGAAAAACAGTGGGAATGGCAAAAATGAATATTAAGGTCTATTAGACAATTTGGTATAATGGGAACAAATACAAAATGTACTTGTTACAGGTTTACATTGTTAGAGTTGCAACCGTGGGGCCGCTCTACTTATGATACACTGATATGTCTAAAAACCAACCCGGTGGGCGTGTGGGAGGTATGGAATGAAACGGCTCTACAAAGTACCCCACTTTCACAAAAAACTGGGAACTTTCCTTGATAAACAAACACTTGTATAGGGGTTTTTTCACAAACCACGGGCCGTGCTATTATTCGGGAAGGGCAATTTACAGCGCACAAATTCAGCTAAAACATCTTTTGTTTATAAAAGGAGAGAGGGTTCAAAACTGGGGCGTGGCTGTATAAAAAAAAAAGTAAAGTTTATAGCAGGGGCGATGCGTTTTTTCAGAGAGGAAAAAATTATGTGGATTTAAATCGGAATGAACAAAACATACACTGTACAAAAACGTGTTGGTCAACAACTTTGAAAAGTAAATTTTTAATTTTGGGATTTTAAGGAGGCTGGTGCTTCTTTTAAAAAAACCAAATTAATTTCCGGGCCCCGCGGTTTTTATAACACACGGCAACAAATGCTATTTTTGTCCCTTCGACAACCGATGGACTTGTAAAGTTTGTAACCATTAAATTTCTTTCGAGTGTGGAAAGAGAGTGGGGGACTGGGAAAAAATAATAAACGTAGTGGAATTTTCGCGCATGGTAAAAACAATTGGTTGGACGGAATTTTAACATTTTGGGGGACCAATGTAGCGCCGCGCGGCATCAGACAAAAAAATGAATCCAGAACAATTGCGGGGAACATAATTACAAGACTTTTGCGAAGGAGGAAACTGTAAACTGGTAATTAACATTAAACCAACGTGGACCTAGCGGGGTCGCGGCAGCATAAACCAGGGGACGGCTTTCCAATTACACACAATTAAATTAGGGGGAAAAGTGGAGTGGTGGTTCTTAATATTTGCGAACGGAGCCCAGGTTACCTTTTTGGTCGGGGGACCACGGTCTGTGGTGGGTGGTAACCCGTGTCGGGGGCCACCTTCATATATCCAAAACGATTTACCTTATTCCTTCCGGATTTCTTTTTGCCTTTCGGCAAAGGTGGGTTAGGGGAAAAAAAAAATTTGTTTTCGCTTTCAAATGAACACACTTCAAATCCAAAACTTGGGGGGGCTAGAAGGTGGGAGTTAGATTCGTAGTCCACCACTGGGAAACCCACAACTTGCTTCGATTGGTCTCAGGGGGGACTGGGAGGGGAAAAGGAATGGTGACGATAACACACAGAAAACAATGGTTGGGGGGGACCACCGATATTTTTACAGAGATAAACACTGTTGGCCCCATGGACGCAGTGCTTTTCTTTTCTTTATCCCCGAAAGGGAGTGGGGAACATTTATTTGTTAACCAGGTACCTAGGGTTCCCCCCAGGGATTTAATCTCGGATTATACCCGGATTGGCCATGGGGAACACTAGTGGGGGATTTACCTTTGGATTTTTTTGGGGGGGGAACCCAACTAGGACACTTTCTTGGGCTGTATATGGGTAAATATTTTTTTTAACAGTGTGCATGAGGGGGAAGGGGAATATTTTTTGTGTTAAAAATATTTTTAAAAGGAGTTTCAAAATGCAAGTGTTATCTGAGGAACACTAAGGGGGTTAAATGTTCTCTTTCTCAAGGGGGCTTAGGAAAACTAATGGGGGAAATGTTTTTTCAAGGTTAGGGAATTCTGCCCTGGGGGGCACTACGAAAAATAAAAAATTTGGAGGGGAAATAGATTGTAATTTAAAAAAATTACGTTTATTTAACCTTAATATCCATGTGTGACTTTTTTTTTCAGAATTTTCCCATCCAGTAGTGTGTCTTATGTGGAACATTGAACCTGGGGTTTTTTTGCGTTGATTACCAAAACTCACCGGGGGGGGGGAACCCACTGGCCTCCAACATAACTTAGTAAATAATTTTCAATGTTTAAAACAGGCTACCAGAAAAATTTCATTCGGTACAAAAAATGCCCACCTTCTTATATCATGTTTAGATCGCAGAAAAGGTTCATGTTTTCTTGGGCCTAAAGGGCAAGTTTTTTGAAATAAACTGTTTTGGAATGATAAATTGATGGTCCATTCATTTTGGCGGGGGGGACGCCAAGCTGAAAAGGGAGTCCTATTTTAGGGTTCGCCCCCAGTACCTTTCGTTTCAGAACATAAATTTAGTGCAAATACATTCACAACAAATCCTAACCCAGATCATGAGGGTGGTAGTAGGGTTGATTAAATGTTCTAATCAAAACCCACTATGGATTCATATTACATCAGCGCCCTTGGGTGCCAAGGTAATCCAAGTCGCTGGTTTGTGTTGGGGGCAAAAAAACGTTGGAAACCTGTTAGTACCTTTCCTCCATAGTTTTTCTTCCCACTTTGTGAGTTAGGGTGTATAGGCTTCCGTACTCCCATACAGGTGGGGATCGGATAGGGAGGGGGCGGTGGGTTGGACAGCTTAATTAACCGGGCATTACTGTAGGTATTATATCGTTAATTTTTAATAATTTACAGTTGTATATTTGTTAGTCATTTATATTTTAGACTCCATCCAAACACTTAGATTTTCTTCGGGCACCCCAAAAATAAACATTCCTGAGAGGTTCATGGGATTTCTCTTTTAACTACCGGCAATAATACAAAGTATTTTATCTCACGAACAATGAGGAGATCTGACAGGATTTTAAAGGGGGAGAATTTTAAAAATTATTTCTAAAACCCAAGGTGGGTTACCCCAAGGTGGGTTTAACCAAGGGTTGGTTTTTACCCAAGGTGGGTTTACCAAGGTGGGTTTTCCAAGGTGGTTTCCCAAAGGTTGGTTTACCATAGGGTGGTTTTTATCCAAGTTGGTTTACCCCAAGGTTGGTTTACCAAGGTGGGTTATTACCAAGGTGGGTTTACCAAGGTTGGTTTACCAAGGGGTGGTTACCCCAAGGTGGTTATTACCCAAATGGTGGGGGTTACCAAGGGTGGATTTTACCAAGGGTTGGGTTTACCCAAGGGTGGTTACCCAAGGGTTTGTTTACCAAAGGTGGTTACCCAAAGGGTGGTTTTACTCCCAAACTTCCCAGGGGGGTGGAGGACAATCGTTTATTCAAAACTCGTTTCCCAAGAAGGGAAGAAGTAAGGGGGGGTGGGACCATAGAGAAAAGGAAAGTTAGGCGAGCATAGTGCCAGCCAATTTTGCAGTTGGGTTGAGTCCTTTTTGAAAGAACCAACGTAACTGAAATATGAGTAAGGTTATTTATTCTAAAAATTCAAATCCTTATTTTTTTTGGGGCTGTAGATACCTTTTCCCTGATAATTCAAAACTGAACCTCGGGGGCCAAAAAAAAAAAATAAACCTCCCCAAAATCAAAAGCTAATTTTTTCTTTCCTTTTTTTTTTTCGGCTGGATTATGGGATAAGGTTGGAACACCATACATATAACCGAGTTTTTCAAAGTGGCAAAAATGAAGGGCCCCACAGTTAATCATTATTAAAATATCCGTTTGGAAAGCCAGGTAAATGGGGAAACCATACTTTTCCTTGGGATTTTTCGACTATAAAAAAAGGGCGGATAAAAAAAGGAGGTTCTTTTCAAACGTGGCTTTTTTTTTATCCGAGGTTATTTTCTGTATTTGTACAAAATTCCCAATAACTTCTTAATTTTGGGGCCCTGAAGAAAGGGCGGGCTCCCCATCCGGGAACTGTCGAGTTTTCCAAACAAATTACTTTAGGAGAAACAAACGGACCGGTTTCGACCCTAATTGTTTTTGAGGCAGTGATGGGGGAAAGGTTTGGGTTGGACCAACTAAGTTCAAAACGGGAAAAGGTTAAAAAGGGGGGGGGGGGTACTTAAAAAAAACTTAAATGCATTTTGAACCAAAAATTTCTTAGATTTTCCTTTCGGGGATCTCTCCCCCCCTGTCCGGCAGTACGTTCCCCCTTGTCGTATAGAGGGGAAGTAAGCTGAGCCAGTCTTTAGTCAAAAATATCCCTTCTGATCGCAATTTGGGGGGGGGGGCGATACCAAACTAATCTAAATAACAAATTATTAAATCCTAAGGGCTGTAAAATATCTATGTTGCCCTGAGGAAAAGAAAAAAGAAGGAAAAACAAGAAAGGCCACATGGAACCGTGTGAGCTACTCAAAACCAAAGGGGAATAGTTAGGTCGAAATGGGGGGGAGGACGGGGGGATAGGGTTGTTAAGAGGACCGTAGCTTAAGGCCAAGGTTTTTTCATGTGTCAACTAGAGTCATGAGGAAAAAAAAAACGGGTAAATCCAGCAATCAGGTTTTACTTATTCGCTGGATGATTCCACAACTCAGTTGCCCCTCAGGGATTTTTCCAGTTTGCTTTAGACCCCATTTTTTCATCTCATTCGTTCTTTCTTTTCAGTCGGCTTATTGCCATTTTCTTCTAACCCAATTCCTTCCAAAATGGGTTGGGCCGTTAAAAAAAAAACGGTCCGGTTGGCACCTGATTTACTATTTCCCACGAAAATTTAAAAGAGTCTTCCATTAAACAGATAAAATATGGGGGGTCTATAGGGGGGACGAGAAATCTCAAAACCAATAGTTATTTTTCTCTTTTTTTATTCTTTACTTTAGCTAAATGGGGAAGCCCCATCCAGGAGGGAAAGGGAAATAAAACAATTCCATGGGAGAGGGGGGAAGACTGTTCTGATGCGGTTTCGCAAAAAGCTGTTCTTCTGCCACCCGCCCGGGATACGGTATTAGCTGAATTAAGGTGGGGGATTTCAAGGGGAGGGGGACCGTAGACCGGATATCGTCTAAACAAAAAAAATTAACAACAGGTTGTTTCGGTTTTTCTCCAGAAGGGGAATAAAAAAAAAAACATAGGGAGTTTTTGGCCAGTTTTTATACTTTTAAAAATTCCCAAATGTGGGGTATTTTTGGTATGTACAAAACCATGTTTGGGTATCCAAACATTTTTTTCTTTTTTCAAAAAAAACATAAAACATAAATATTACCCACCAGCTCCCACTAGGCTACGTCCACATTAGTAAGAAATTAACATTAACTTCAACTTTTTAATTCTTGCTGGGTATGGTTGTATTTCCAGTTATCTTGTTTGCCCCCTTTACCCCGCCAGTTGCTTACAAACCCCGGGCGCCTTCCGTTCCCCAAACCCCTCTGCCCTCCAAGGGGATGCAATCTTTCAATTACAACTTGATTTGCAGGAGTATCCACTTGATTCGTTAGGCCCCTGTGATTGTGAACTTGGTCAGATTTTCCGTGGATATTAACAAACTGTTAATTTTTGTAAGGTTTACGTACGAAATTTGAATGGTGGACGGATTTTTTTTTATAATTTTGGGACAAATAAACACTAATAACCGAGGAATAGGACCATTTCCCATGGTATTAATGGGGGGGGAATTTGGGGGGAACGAATAAATGGACATTAAAACTGATTTAACCACAATCTCGCGAATGGTTCGGTGGAGATTAGTAAAAAACTCAGGGATAGTAAGTTTGGGGCCAGTCCAAAACTCTGATGGGGGGGGGGAAACTGGGATCAAAATTTATTTTCAGGAATCGTCATGAGAAACAAAAAACCAGCCCATTACCAGGTATAAATTACATCGGTTTCACATTACGATTACTTTTTCTCTCCATTTTACAACAATCTCAATTTGGGGACAAATATTAGTTTGCTGCTGGGATTTGACCAGACAACGCTGTTATTCATTGATTTCCCACCGTTTTGATAAAATTTCAGGGGTTTTTGGGGGGACCTTTTAAACGGGCCGTTGTTCATTTGTATTCCTTGTTATTGTAATTTGGGATTAATTCCTGTTTTGTTGGAAGCATCAATACCCAACCTCATTTACCCACATATTCGGTGTTATACAGGGATGTTGATATTTGGGGGAACAATCTGGCTTTCCTTTGGGACTGTTATATAGGGGGGTGGACATGGCCAATACCCATCAAACCTTACCCACCCACTTTTACTACGTTTAAAAGTAATAGGGGGGGCCCTGGGTGTAAAATATGAGGGTTATTTCTCTTTCCCCAATCTGGCCCAAAAAGTAACCGCCAGGCAGTGTTTTTCGGCAGGGAGGTGTTAAATTTATACCACCCAGGGGGGTCTCCAGCCGCTGATCCCACTCCAGTGCTTTATGATAATAAAAACTATTTATCAAAAAACTGGGCTTTAAACAAACAAAAAAAAATTACCTCATGTACTTAACGTTAGCAAATTACCCTGGAAAAGTTTTGGATGGGTAGGGGGGGAACCCGGTTCTATCTAAAATTAATAGGGGGGGTAATTCTGTCTGTGTTTACCAGCGGGGCCCCCACGGTGACGGGGGCCCACCTTGCGGGTTGCCATTCCAGTTGAGTAGTTTTTGCCTGATGGAAAAATACGTCATTTTTCCCAATTCTCGGATTTGCGTTAGTGTTAAAAAAACGAATTTAAATAGGAATTGTTTCAGGGGAGATCTTATTTATAGAAAAGTCAAATCTACTGTGTGGAAGGAAAAATCCCTTATTATCTATCCGACCGTTTTCATACCCCACCCAATTATTTTGCAAAACCCACTTCTGGAAGTTTTCAAAATACTCAAAATAAGTCCATTCAAATTAAGGGCCGAATTAATTAAAGGGGCCGATATTTTTAAAAACATGGGAAGGGATTAGTTTGGGGCCTAGGGAGGCCGTTGGAGGCAATTTTTTCTTTAGATAGGAAGTATAGGTTTTTGCCGTTTTGGTAGTCCAAAAAAAAAAAAAAGGTCGATAAAAATTCCGTAATATTGATAATGGCAGTTAAGTACTTTGTGACGTTCCATTATTTAAAAAAAACATTTTCTGAACAAATTTCCCATAACTTTCGATCTTCCAAAAGGCGCGATTTTGAATTTTCCACCCATAAGGATAATTGGTTTAAAGAAAAAGTTTTCATTAAACTAGAAATAAAAATTACGGAGGAAGTTTACAAATTTCAGGGAAATTGTTTCTGAGATTAAGGTTTGGATTCTCGGGACGATATTTTTGTAAAAAAAACAGTATTTGATCGGAGTGGGGGGACCCTTTTAATCGACGCTTGTAGTCTGTGGGGACTAGTTGAGGATCTTTTTACGTGGGGGCCGGGCGTATGGGCTGTCACCTGGGTTGGCTGGCTTAAACTCGATCTATATAACATGCGCGCACTTAAAAACCGGAGCATCAAAAGTAAGTGGCCTACAAAGGAAAAACAATAGGATTACGTCGGGTGGTGTTTTAAAGCTATAAAAAAAAAACCCCGAGCCATGATCACTTCGGGTTTTCCCTGAGTATTTCCGGAAAAATTTGACTCAATTTTTATACCAATAAAGGGGCTTTCTGGTATTATAAAAAAAACAATGGCCCTTTGGGACCAAACTTGTAAGGGGGAAAAGGGTCTTTCCTACATGACCCAAAAAAATAACTTTTATGAAAAAAAACCTATGGACTTAACATGTGTGACGGTTTCAAATTATTTTGTTCCATTTTTCGATTTCCATGCTTTCTACTATTTTATTCATTATCAAAAACATTTTAGGGTTAGAAATAAAAATTTGAATCATTTAGCTTTTCCTTAGGGGGAACTCTTCAACATACCCTGCCTGGAAAATAAACATGTGCTCTGGAATTTCTGGGACGAGGGGGACTTTCTTCCAAAGAAACCTTTTTTTATCCATGATCCGCCAAGAAGCTTATCCAAACTTGTCTGTTTTCTATTCGATAGGCTCCCGTTCTTATCTTTAAAAATTGCCTTTTTTTGCCCAAACTCTCTGGGCAAACCTATTCATTAGGTTTTAAATTATATCTGGAGTCAAAAACGGTTTTGGTACATTATTTGTCCCATTGATTAAATTGTGGACCGTCCCGCATTGGCTCGGTTTCATATTGGTATTTTTTTTTTGTCCCTACTTTACTTTTAGGGTTAAGGGTTTTTACTTGATCATTGGTTGTGAAAATTTCTTAAAAAAAACTTAAAACGTATTTTTGTCTTTTGTTTCATTGTCGTTTCCATTTTTTCAGGTTTTAATAATTTCGAGGGGGGAGGGTTTTTTCAAGGATTTTTTAACATTACGGGCGGGGGCCGGGGTTTAGTTGGTGTTCCCCTGGTTTTCTTTAAACAAATATCCCTTTGGATTTTTCCATCTTTCTGTAAAATTGCTCAAACCACAAAAAGTTCTTGAAGGATAGGGTCCCTTTTAAACTATTCCTCTCATTAGTACAAGTTTCGCTATTAGGCTGAGCTGAAAAGTAACAAAAAAAATTTCAGGGTAAATTTATGTTTTCCAAAAAGTTTTATATTGTTTGCTAAATTTTTTTGGAATTTCTTAAAGTTCAGAGTATATTTAACCGTTTTTAAAAACTAGAATTGAAAGTTATGGGTCTCTTAAAACTCAAAAAAAATCGGATGGACCCTAAAAAATTTAAAAAAATTATACTCTTATTTAAAAATGGTTAATATATTAGGGGATTGGCATTTTTTGAATAACCTTATCGGACTTTTCGAAATGGACTGTACGATTGAATGGGGGGGGTTTTGCCCTCTTCCATTTGGGGTAAACATTAAAATATAAAAATCTTATATTTCGTGTAGGCTTATTGGGTTTTATTTCAAAATAAAAGTGGGGGTTTCCCTTATACTTTGTTGGGGGTTATCGGAGAACTTTTTCCATCCAACAGGATTAGCCTAGGTGTTATTTTGTTTATCAAACCTTCACAGGAGGGGGGTGACAAAGGGATCAAAAAGTACGGCTGGAAAAGAGAAAGGTCTTCCCGGTATTAGTCTTTAAATAGGGATGTCGGTTGAAAAAAACTTATATGGGATTTTATTGGAATTTTTTAAAAAAAAATTTGAAAAAAAAAGGTTTTTTTGGGGGGGAACCCGAGCCCCCCCCCGGGGCCAGTTTTCAACCCTTGGGTCGCCCTGAACCCCTTTACAGGGGGCTGTGTTAAATTTTATGATTTAAATTTTTAAAAAAAATTTATAGTTTCCGGGGAAAAAAACCAAAAAAGGGGTTTGGAAAGTGTTTTTGATATTTTTCGGGCCCAAATTAAAAGGGGGGTTTGGGGAGGGGAAAAATAGTTTTGTCCCCCCAAAAGTTTTTTTTTTACATTGGGAATTTGGGGGGGTTTACCCTCCCGGGGAAGGCAGTGATCTTACAAAAAAAAGGTGGGACGGGGGGGGGTTTTTGGGAAATAGAAAATGGTACTCAACTTTTTGGAATTTTACCACTTTCACTTTTAGGGGCATTTTAATTTTTAATTTGTTAGAATAAAAAAACTTTTACTTTTTTTCAATTTAGAAATTTTTTTAAAAAAACCCAAATTTTTTTTTCTTTGGATATTTTTAAAATAATTTTTTGGAAAGTAAAAAACTCCACGGGGGTCGAATGTCGGGGCCAACGTGGGAGAAAAAAAACGCAGGTCATAATAGGGGATATTAAAAAAACTCTTTTTTCCTGGGGGGACCCCAAAAAGGCCCGGGGAAAAAACACACTTGGTAGAAAAAAAAGTTTTAACTGGGAGCTTTTTCCTAGGTTTCTTTTTTAAACGGGGAAAAACAAAGGGGCTGTTTTTTAAAAAATTTTTAAAACCCCCCCATGTTTTTTAACAAAAAAAAGGAAAAGCATTTTTTTTTAATTTTTTCAAGGGGCTGTTGTCCCAAAAAATTGGGGGGCGTTTTTTTTAAGCTTTAAGGGGGGCATTTTTTTTACCAAAAAATGCGGGGCGTGTTTTTAAAATTTAAAAAGGGGGCATTTTTTTTATAAAAATTGCCAGGCATGTTTTTAAAAAAAATTGCAGCCTTTTTTTTGGGAAAAAATTTGCGGGGGGTTTTATTTTAATTTTTACAGGCATTTTTTTTAAAGAACCCATTGCAAAATTTTTTTTTAAAAATTTTACGCACCATTCTGGGGGGGCTATGGTTTTGCTTTTCCCTTTTTAAGTCGGGGAAACCCCCCGGGGGATTTTGGGGGAATTTCCAAATGGTTTTCCTAAAAAATAGTTCATCAAAAGGGGATGAAAAAAACCTGTTCTAAAAAATTGTGGGGGCGTATGAAAAGGAGCAAAAATTAATAGAAAAAGGGGGGGAAAAAAAAAAAAAAAAAAGAAGGGGGAAAAAAACCAGGGGGCCCAAAAAAAATTTTGCAAAAAGGGATTTAAATTTTTTAGTTAAAACAAAAGGGTTTTATTCCCAAGGGAATTGGGCCCTAAACTTTCAGGTTGGAAAAAAATTTTCTAAATAGGGGCCCTTTATGTTTTTTACTGGCTTTAACTGCCTTTAAAATTTTCAGATGAAAAATTTGTTTATTTTTTAGAACATTTTCCCCCTGTTCCCAAACCTTTTTGGGGGTTTCCGGTTTTTTTTCCCTTTATTTCATATCTAAAAAAAATGTTATTAAATTTTTTATTTCCCCATTAATTTACATTTTTAGGGAAAATGGGGGCCCTAGTAAAAACTTTGGGAGCAAAACTGGTTTTCAAAATTATAATTTGCATTCTAGGGTGTCCCCCAAACCAAAACTACGTACGAGTTTTACGAAAAACAGCATTAGGCAGCTATTAACTAAACAGCTTTTTAAACAAAACAAGGCATTAGCAGCTTAAGCAAAAGCAGGAATACAGTGGTATTTTTTATTGTTTTTTTAAAAACCATTTGCACCCTTTTGCCACCATTTGTTTCCCCAAAAACCATTTTTCATTTACTTTACAGACAATAAATTAACCCAATTTAAGGGTTTTTCGGGGGTGAAAAAAAAACTTTTAAATTTGGGTTCCATGTTTACATATTTTTTATACAGACAACAAAATTCTGTGATTTTTTAAAGCCCTGGTAGGCGTAAAGTTTGTAAATTAAATGAAGTTGCAAGACGCTGGCCCAAAAACCCTTTTAAATTTGGGGTTTGGGGCCCCCCCACTTCATATTAACAAAACACAGAACCCTTTTGGGGCCCAGTATTTACCAAATTTTTAGGAGGTTACAATTATATTTGAAAATGATTACGGGTGTAGAAAAACACCATGAATACTTAGTACTTGTTGGCCAGACGTATTCAAGCTTTTTTCTAGGCCACCCTTTGTAAATAAATTAATGCTTTTTAGTAGGGGGGAAATTCCTCCAACGTCAACCAAACCAAAAAAATACGATTTCAAAAAAGATCTGGCTTGACCATAAAAAGTGGTGCTTGGGGACCAACCCAAAATGCTTTATGTAAAATTTTTAAGCCCCAACTGCTTTTTGCTTTAAAATTTGGTGTTTTAAAAAATTTTACCTTTTTAACTTAAATTTTTTAATAGAAACCAAATCTTTCCCCAAAAAAATAGGGGTCAACTTTTTGGGGGGGGGGAACGTTTACGTCCCTAGACCTTTGTTTGTAACAGGTTTTTTAAAAATTAAAACGAAAAAATTTTTAAAATTTCTTGGTTTATGATAAAAGGAGAATGGCAGTACAAGAGCAAAACCCCCAGGGTTTTATATTAAAAGCAGCAATTTAGCTGAAGTGCCAGTTTTAAAACCCACAAGTGTTATAGTTGGGCCAATGGTGGGTACAATGTAAAAAGTGTACAGTTTTGTAAAAGTATTTAACCAGTGTTTCTAGAAAACTGAAATATTAAAAAAGCCATTTATATCCAAAATTTAATATTTTAAATTTGGAGCTGGAAATGGCGGAAGCGGGCCTATTGGTTTTAATAAAAATTTAATGCGGGGATCCTAACCAGTAAACACTAATAAACAAAGGTAGGTTTTATTTTGGAATAAGTGGCAATAATTTTTGCCACAAATTTTTAAAAATTAAACTTGAGATATAACCCCTTTTTAAACCGTTTAAAACAGATTCTATTAATGAAAAATCACTTAAAATTTTCTTGCCTTTAAAAAAACCCACAAATTTTTCCACGACAGGGTCATTTAATTAATTTTCCTTTACTTTAAATTTTACTAATA
Organism: Bolinopsis microptera; assembly: GCF_026151205.1. Lineage (NCBI taxonomy): Eukaryota > Metazoa > Ctenophora > Tentaculata > Lobata > Bolinopsidae > Bolinopsis > Bolinopsis microptera. The sequence goes on along the minus strand of NW_026971797.1, from coordinate 7,037 downwards.
ACTCTTTTTTTTTAAAATCCGAAAAAAAGTAAGCCTTCCATTAAAAAAAAATTTAAAAACAATATCAATAGGGCATTCTTTAATTTTCATTTTTTTTCCATTGCATGCCCCAGCAGGGGCTGAAACTAACCGTTTGGGATAATTTGGAGGATGTAAATTGTTGGATTGTGAAAACTAAAATAATTTGGGACCATGCCTAATTTTATAATTTACCACGGTGCTCCAGAAATCTCATTAGCGTGACGTGTGCAGTGAGTGAGCAGTGAGTGATGCAAGCTTTTTATCTTTAAACTTTTTATCCAAGCTTTTTTTTATTTGTTTAAGGATTGGGGCATTTCAAAGTATAGCCTTCATAGGCTTGTCAAGATCTAATAATTATTAGTAATGATTGTAAATAAAATTATATATGTTTTAAAAGTAGGCAAGCACCCCCATTAAAAACGGGGGGATTGGTGTTTTAAATTAAAGATTTTAGATAATAATCTGGAAAATTTTGTTGTTGTTTTTATTTTCCCGAAAAAAAAAAAGGTTGAAATTTTGGGGTTTTTCCAAAAAAGTAAATTTTGGCCCCGGATAAGCTTAAGGAAAACGAACCTTTTTTTTCTATTAGTTACCTGGGTTAAAAAGTTAGGAATAAAAAATCATTTTTGCATCCATCCCCATTTTTTTAACCTGTAAAAGAAAAAAAAATTCTTTTCTTCGTCCAGGGAGAGATATTCGGGGAAGGGATTTTTTGGGGTTTCCATTGGGGAGGGTCTTTTTTCCACCACCTATCCTGAAGAATCGGAGGATTCTAAGTTGAAAAATCTTTCCATTTTCCCCTCGGGCCCGGTTTTTTCAACTTAGTTTAATTCGAAAAAAAACCCCCAGCAAAAATACAAGGGGGGTTTTTTTGGGCAGAGCAAATTGTCATTGTGGTTGTTTTTAACGAACCCCATTTTAAATACTGGGGGGCAACAACCGATAAAATTGTTGTAAACGAAAATATGGGAGTAGCTTTTAGGAAAAAACCACAACCAAAATCAATTGTGTTTTTTTAATGCTATTCGGACGAGGTTTAAAAAAAAAGGGGAAAAGCAGTTGGTAAAGGGTTACGGAGACAACCTTCAGTCCCTCCGCCGATTAACCAGCGGAAAAGTTCTTACAAAAATTGGTTTCCACCTTCGATACATAAAAACCATTGGTCATAATGGTTTTTCCAAAAACTTTAGGTTTCCTTTCAGGGATGGTTTCTTAAAGATTAAGGCGGAATCTCACAAGGGGTTTTCTTAAATGATTTAAGATATAAACATCCGCTGATTTTCCGATTTGGAAAAAACTCCCGCTGTTATCAAATGGAAATAAATTAGGGGCCTTGTCAGAGGAGCTTCTAGAAATCACGGTGGACCAGTTCCCACGTGATGGAGGAGGGAAGGGCATTCAACAAAAAGCCTTGTAAGCATTTTTTCTTTCCGTGGCCGAGGACCGCCCATTGTTGTTTTGGTTGGGGGGTTTTTTCCATTTTTGCTGTTTACGTTTTCCGGGTTTTTGGGGGACAGTTGTTTAAATAAAAAACTTTCTAAAAAACTCAAAGGGGGGAAAATGTAAAAAATGTTTTAAAATCTGAAAACCCATGTTTTACTTACCTTAAATATCGAGAATTTTTTCCTTTATGCAGGTAGGTTTTTACGGGGTAAATGTAAAGTTTACCTTTAACCGGAGAAAAAGAAAGAAAATTAACCATCGTTAGGGTTCCCAAATTTCCTTTGGCAAGGTAAAGGAAAACAAATACCCACCAAGTTTGATTGGTTTTAAAATTAAAAACTAATAGTTAAATTTAAGTTTCGTAATTTTATGTAACAAATTTTAGGGGGGTTAAAACATTTTGGTCCTAGATTTTGGGCAAACGGGCAAAAAGTCTGGTTTAAAAAAATTTAAAACCTGATTAAATTAAAATTTTTGAAAAAAAACTGAGAAAAAACGTATTCTAAAAACATTGAAAATGAATGAAATATTTGGGTCCCTGTGCATTGAAACACCAAAAAAAACATGGAAATGTGGCTTAAAATCAAATTGAAAAAAACCTAGCTCCAGAAAACCCTATGACCCTAGCTGGAACCTAATGAATTAGAAAAGCTGGAACCGGGTGACGTGTGAAAAGGCAAGAGGCAGAAAAACTCAAAGTTGGTTAAGGTTTACTTGAAAGGGTGGGGGTGAAATTTATGAGTCCCTGGTGTTGGAATATCACAGCTTATCCGGGACGAAAACTTTTCGATTTTCTTTCTGGAAACGTGGGGAACAAAACTGTTGGATAAACCCAGTAAAAAAAGTCCCCAAAGTTAAAACGTGCCAGAAAAAAAAATTGTTCTTTTTTCCGGTTACCTATGGAAAACAAAAATTTTTAAAATTTTCAGTGGGGCAATTTTATTGCATTCGATTTTCGTTTTTCACCCCGGGGAGGGAAAAAACAAAAAATTTTTCTATTTATTTGGTTTAAACTGATTTCTAAGGGGGGAAAAGGGGTGAATTCAAAACCTAATAATTTAAAATGAGGTAAGTTAATTTTAATTTAATTTAAAAGTGAATAAAGGTTTTGACCTTTCTATCATGATGTGAATGCAATAAGAAAAAAAAGTAAGTAAGATCAAAAATAAATTAAACTGTCCACAGCTTCATTTTAAGATTTTTAAAAATTTTTGACATTAAAACTTACGTCGAATATAAAATGCTTAAAGGGGAGGGTTGTAAAAAAATATTTCAAATATTAAAATGATGTTTATATTTCAGTAAAAATTTTCCCCATTAAAAAAAAAACGGTTTTGTTAAAGGGGTTGGAAAAGTCAAAAAAAAAACCCATAATTTAACATTCTTTTAAACCAAAATTTAATTATTTAAAGAGAAAAAATTCCAGGATTTTGAGAATTTGGCCAGGTCCATAAAATGGTTTTTGAATTTTGCTTGAAAATTGGTGAATCTGAATTTGTCCCATTGGCCCAAACATTTCCCCTTGATATAAAGTTTTGAGGGGTTTCCTTTTTCCCCAAATGTTAAATAAATTTAGGGTCACTCCATTATTAATAAAAATTGAAAAAATAATTTACAGGTTTTTTCCCCTAAAAAAGATTTAAAAAGATATAAAAATAAAAATTCTACAACCAAATTTTTCTTGCTCTAAAACCCGGGGGGCTTAATTGTGTACTAAACAATCAAGCAAAATCAAAAAAAACAACTTTAATATGAAAACTAAAGAAAACTAGGGGCCCGACTCTTAGATACAAAAAGTGAGGAATTTTTTTTAAATAGTTTCCTCCTCACAAGACTCAAAAACAGGTTTACCACTAAAACCGCAAAGAGCATTTTCGGGCACCATCTCTTTCCGGTAACCCTTGTCCTTCTGCGGGGATCCCCCAACTGGAAAACTTGGTGCTCCGTGACCTTTGCGTACTTTGGGTTACTGGTGGCATCTTTCTCATACCCAATACTGTTTGAATATCTTTTCTTCCTTTATAAAGCAGAGATTTGATCAGTAAAACTTCCAGTTGTCGAAAAAAATTCCTCTTAGATGGGCTTGGCCCCCGAGGGATATTTCTTTCATTAGAAAAAAGGGGGCAATTTATACCAAAACTTTCATAAACACCAATTATTAAGCTTTAAAAAGTTTTTAAAAAAATCAGACATATCTATTCAAACCACAAAGCTCTACCCCCATTTTGCCCGCTGGCCTGCCTATACTCTAGTTCAAGAAAAATAGTTAAAAATCAAAAAATTTTATCAAGTGACAATTTACCTCGCCTTTCTGTGTTTTGAAATAGCACTTTTTATTTCCACCCCACCCAATTCCTAAGAAGCCCTCCCCAAAATTTTTCCAACACCCCAACTACAACCACTCCATAAAAAAACGGGAAAAAACAGCTCCGGGCATGGGGGGGGAATTCAAATCCAAGTTACAAGCATGGGGCAGCATCCAAATTTTTTAAGGTCGTCGGTGCCAATGGCGTACGACCCAGGTAGATCAACTTTTTTTACTGGATTTTTTTTTTGGGCAACAACCCCAACGGTTTGAACGGGTTCCCACATTTCCCAAATTCCATTACGAGGAAACCACCCCCCATTTTTCTGCTGTTGGAGCTTTGTACCACCCTTGTTTTTGGCCAGTCCCGTGAGTGGGGTAAAGTCCCCTTTCCATCTGGTCAATCCTCCTGGGCCAACCGATCATTTTATACTTTTTTTTTTTACCCATCTTGTAAAGGAACTTCACCTTCTTTTAAAGCTCTTCTTCCTTCCTTTTTTGATGACTATGATCTGCTTTCAGGGACTTCACGTTATCTCCGGCCTGAATAACACACATTTGTGGCCCCTTGAAAGTCCCCCGAGAAACTGGGAGCATCTTTCGGGTAAATTGCTTCAATTCTTCAAAATTATCCCTTTTTCAAGAGCAAAACACAAATGTTTTATGTTTTGAATCCTCCTAAACTTTTTAGGGAAACCCCCTAGCAATCAATGGATTTCCTTCATCAGCCTGCTCTGTTTCTCGTAATGTTTACCCAGTGGAGTTGGTTGAATCTGCAACCAAAACTGTCCCAAAAATTCGTAAGTTGAGCATTCTTCTTTGTTTGCGGTGTATTTTTCAGGACCATTTTCCTCAACTATTTAGGGGTTGAAATCTAAAATGATTCAGACTGGGGGTGTTTATTGAAAACAAACGTATATTCCTTGAGGAATTTACATATTTTGCTTTCAACAAAGGCATCCTCAGTTAACAAGGCCATTTTACTACATCAATGGCGAGGAAATTTTATCTCCCATCTTTGGGCTTCAAACCCAATACGATGGGGTTTTTGGGTAAGGCTTGCTCGATAAATTTCGTAGACTTGGCGGACTTTTTTCTAAGGAGGGCACATAAATTGAAACCAACAAAAACGAGTTTTTCAATTCCAAGCAACTTGGCAGTTAAGGCAACAAAAAAACCCCAGCAGCCATAACAAACTGCCATGTTGGTGGGTTTCTAAGGAATGTGATAAATTTCATGAAATGAATGTTGAGGAGGTGTTTCTTTAAGATTCTTTTGTATCTTTCATTCTGCTGCCAAACGAAAGTGGTTTACGGTACCAAATCCAACAATGCCTGTCAGGAATTGGGTTTCTAATTTTTTTCTTTGCATATCATGGTGGCCTTTTTCAGGGACAAGGGAAAGAAGTAAAGCCCTTGAAAACAAAAGGTTTTTCTAGTTGTATTGAGTGATATTTTGGAGGAATGGCTACACAACCAAGAACAAGAGAAACATTGTTTCTAAAACATGAATCTCTATCCTTTTAGGACATCTGTTAGTAAAATCTTTCTAATTTTCTTTTTTCAGCATCAGACAGTTGCTCTGTCCTTCACCCTTCTTGGGTATTGGCCTCTTCTCTCACTTTTAAACAGTGTTTCTTTTTTTTCTCTTTCTCGATTTTTTGCTTTCTGGGTTGTGCTTCAGAATTTTTTATCTTTTTTTTTAGGGCTAGCCTCAAAAATCAGGGGTCCAGAGTTTTTCTGTTATTTTCCGCTTTTCTCTGTCTAGTCTTCAAAGATTTTCTTTTTCTGGGGGGAGAGCTTGGCAGCGGTTTTTAACTTGCTCCCAAATCACCCCTCAGAATCAGAGTCGTTCTTTATCTTTGGGCAGTAGAGGATTCCACAGGGCCATCAGCAATATCCCATGACATTGCCCACCTCTGAGTTCTTTGGTGGAGTTTTTATTTTTGCTGGACAGGCCTGATTCTCTTTTTACTCATCAGTTTTGCTATGGACCTTTTTTTCCTCTACCGACTCTTTATTGTTAAAAAACATCCATCATGTCATCTTCAGATTTCGGAAAGCAGATGCCTCTTCCTTTACAACAGACTAAACTGCGAAGGTTTTGATAGGAGGTTTTACTTCATGAGATGTCCCCTCTTCTATCTTGATTTTTAGATTCTGTGGGCTTCTTCAAAAATCTGAGTCCACTTTCTGACTGTACTGGTTTTTACTTTTTAGGAGCCTTTTATTTTTAGGGAGCCTTTACCTTTCCTCTGAGGTTAATGCTCTTGAATTTTTTTGAAGGTGTTTTATGTTGCTTTTGATTTTAAGTGTTTTTCGCTTTCCGAGTCTTCAGCGCTAGAGTCTTCATAGCGCTAGATTCCTCTTCATGCTAACTTGCTTCTGTGGGCCTCTTTTCGGAGGACTCGTTTTATTTGACATCATAGATTTGCAAATTGTTTGAGGATCGTTTTTTCTTTGTTTGAATATCTTTGGGTTTTCAGCAGTTTATTTTACTGGGCTGTGGTCTTTTTTCAAAGGCCGTTTTTCTTGCCATTATCTTCTCTCTTTTCAATTCCTCGTCTAGCATTCTTAACCTTAAATATAATTGGAGTGGTTTTTTACGCTGTTCGTTGATCCCAAACTATAAATTAAAGACCATACAGTTTGCACGCTAATTCAGGTTGCAGCAAAAAAATACAGGGGACATATTTTCTTTCGAATCTAGTTAGTCTGAAAAAGTAAGAAGACAAAAATTACTCAGATTTAATCAATGTTTTTATTTTCGTAATTTTAACGTATCGATACAGATAATATCCACAAATCATCAGTTTACAGCAAAACCTTCCAAAAAAATAAAACACAAAAACCGATAAAAAGCTGTGCAAAAGCACGTAATACCTACATATTTACAATTGAAAAGGAAAATTAGAATGTAGGGTGAGCCACATGCAAAAGTGCTTTTAAACTTCTATATAAAGCTTTCTATAAATTTTCTTATAAAATTTTTGCTATGAATATATAAAATGCAAATTAAAGAAACTGTTAAAAAATATACAACGTACATTTTAAATTACACTGTGGTCAAATTATTTAAAGAAACCCTTTCCTTCTAGAAAAAACATAACAATCTTGATTTTAAGCTCTCTCCTTTTTTTCACAGTGTTCATGCTTTGGAGCGTATGAGAAAGGTGTGGAAACGATTAAAAAATTCAAAAAAAAGGGTTTTAAAAACAGAGGGGGGCCCCGGCAAAACAACAGCTACTGAAATAAAATTTATTTTTTCA